>NC_045726.1:1637201-1810374 GCF_009834535.1 Camelus ferus
CCCTTCGCGTGTCTTCCCGGAGTGCCTCCCTATTCGGGCTGCCGGGGAATGGCGGGTGTTTGGCTGGAAATGCAGGTAGCATCTAGTGCCTCCCCCTCGACAGGGGAGGAAATTAGCGGACTCCCCTGCCAGGGAACACCTGTCACACAAGGAAACTGCGTGGAGTGCGGCCCCGATCCTCCACCACACAGTCAGAAGTGTTCCGGAGTTTCTAGTGTAGGGATGTTCCGTCTTCTGTCTGCAGCACCCGGGATCACCTAGGAGCCTTTCGCGTGTCTCTCCCGAGTGCCTCCCAGTGCGTGCTGCTGGGGAAAGACGGGGGTTGGGCTGGAAATGCAGGTAGCATCTAGTGCCTCCCCCTCGACAGGGGAGGAAATTAGCGGACTTCCCCCTGCCAGGGAACCTGTCACACAAGGAAACTGCGTGGAGTGCGGCCCCGAACCTCCACCACACAGTCAGAAGTGTTCCGGAATTCTGAGTGTTGCGAGGTTCCGTCATCTGTCTGCAGCACACGGGATCTCCTAGGAGCCCTTCGAGTCTCTTCCCCAGTGCCTCCCATTGCGGGCTGGAGGGGAAGGCTGGGATTGTTCTGGAAATGCATGGTAGCATCAGTTCCTCGCCCTGGACTCTGGAGGTAATTAGCGGAACTTCCCCCTGCCAGGGAACAAGTGTGAATATAGGCAGCTGCATGGAGGGCGGCCCCAAACCTCCCCCACACAGTCAGCCCTGTTCCGGAATTCTGATTGTGGGGAGGTTCCGTCTTCTGTCTGCAGCACCCGGGATATCCTAGGAGCCCTTCGCGTGTCTTCCCCGAGTCCATCCCGTTGAGGGCTTCCGGGGAAAGGCGGGTTTGTGCTGGAAATGCAGGTAGCATCTAGTGCCACCCTTGGACAGGGGAGGTAATTAGCGGAATTCCCCCTGCCAGGGAACACCTGTGACACCAAGCAGCTACGTGGAGGCGGCCCTAAACCTCCCCCACACAGTCAGCCCTGTTCCGGAATTCTGATTGTGGGGAGGTTCCGTCTTCTGTCTGCAGCACCCGGGATATCCTAGGAGCCCTTCGCGTTTTCTTCCCCGAGCCATCCCGTTGAGGGCTGCCGGGGAAAGGCGGGGTTGGGCTGGAAATGCAGGTAGCATCTAGTGCCACCCCCTGGACTGGGGAGGTAATTAGCGGACTTCCCCCTGGCAGGGAACACCTGTGACACCAGGCACTGCGTGGAGGGCGGCCCTAAACATCCCCACACACAGTCAGCCCTATTCCGGAATTCTGAGTGTGGGGAGGTTCCGTCTTTTATCTGCAGAACCCGGGATCTCCTACGAGCCCTTAGCGTGTCTTCCCCGAGTCCCGCTCAGTGCGGGCTGCCGTGGAAATGCGGGGGATGGGCTGGAAATGCAGGTTGCATCTAATGTCTCCCACTTGACTGGGGAGGTAATAAGCGGAATTCCCCCTGCCGGGAACACCTGTGACATCAGGCAGTTTCGTGGAGGTTGCCCCCAAACCTCGCCCACACTACGTCAGCCGTGTTCCGGAATTCTGAGTGTGGGGGAGGTTCCGTCTTCTGTCTGCAGCACACGGGATCTCCTAGGAGCCCTTCGCGTGTCTTCCCCGAGTGCCTCCCAGTGCGGGCTGTCGGGTAAAGTCTGGGGTTGGGCTGGAAATGCAGGTTAGCATCTAGCTGCCTCACCCTCGACAGGGGAGGAAATTAGCGGACTTCCCCCTGCCAGGGAACACCTGTCACACAAGGAAACTGCGTGGAGTGCGGCCCCGACCTCCACCACACAGTCAGAATTGTTCCGGAATTCTGAGTGTTGGGAGGTTCCGTCATCTGTCTGCAGCACCCGGTATCACCTTGGACCCATTCGCGTGTCTTCCCCGAGTGCCTCCCAGTGCGGGACTGCCGGGGAAATGCGGGGGTTGGGCTGGAAATGCAGGTAGCATCAGTGCCTCCCCTTGGCCAGGGGAGGTATTTAGCGGAATTCCCCTGCCAGGGAACATCTGTGACACCAGTCAGCTGCTTGGAGTGCGGGCCCCCAAACCTCCCCAACTCAGTCTGCCGTGTTCCGGAATTCTGAGTGTAGGGATGTTCCGTCTTCTGTCTGCAGCACCCGGATCACCTAGGAGCCCTTTCGCGTGTCTCTCCCGAGTGCCTCCCAGTGCGGGCTGCTGGGGAAGGCGGGGGTTGGGCTGGAAATGCAGGTAGCAATCTAGTGCCTCCCCATTACTGGGGAAGTAATAAGCGGACTTCCCCTGCCAGGGAACAACTGTGACACAAGGCAGCTGCGTGGAGGGCGGCCGCCAATCCTCCCCGACACAGTCAGCCGTGTTTCCGGAATTCTGAGTGTGGGGAGGTCCCGTCTTCTGTCTGCAGCAGCCGGGAATAGCCTAGGTGCCCTTCGCATGTCTTCCCCGCAGTCCCACACAGTGGGGGCTGCCGGGAAAGGGCGGGGGTTTGTGCTGGAAATGAAGGTAGCATCTAGTGCCACCCCCTGGACAAGGGGAGGTAATTAGCGGACTTTTCCCCTGCCAAGGAAAACCTGTGAAACCAGGCAGATGCGTGGAGGCGGCCGTAAACCTCCCCAACACTGTCAGACGTGTTCCGGAATTCTGAGTGTGGGGAGGTTCCGTCATCAGTCTGCAGCACACGGGATCACCTAGGAGCCCTTCGCGTGTGTTCCCCGAGTGCCTCCCAGTGCGGGCTGCTGGGGAAAGGCGGGGGTGGGCTGGAAATGCAGGTAGCATCTAGTGCCTCCCCATTGACTGAGGAAGTAATAAGCGGACTTCCCCTGCCAGGGAACTCCTTTGACACCCGGCAGCTGCATGGAGTGCGGCCCCAAACCTCCCCACACAGTCAGCGCGTGTTCCGGAATTCTGATGTGGGGAGGTTCCGTCTTCTGTCTGCAGCACTCGGGATCTCCTAAGAGCCTTTCGCGTGTCTTCCCCGATGCTCCCTATTCGGGCTGCCGGGAATGGCGGGTGTTTGGCTGGAAATGCAGGTAGCATCTAGTGCCCTCCCCCTCGACAGGGGAGGAAATTAGCGGACTTCCCCTGCCAGGAACACCTGTCACCAAGGAACTACGTGGAGTGCGGCCCCGAACCTCCACCACACAGTCAGATGTGTTCCGGAATTCTGAGTGTTGGGAGGTTCCGTCATCTGTCTGCATCACCCGGTATCAACTTGAGCCTTCGCGTGTCTTCCCGAGTGCCTCCCAGTGCGGGCTGCGGGGAATGCGGGGGTTGGGCTGGAAATGCAGGTAGCATCAGTGCCACCCCTTGCCAGGGTAGTTTAGCGTAATTCCCCTGCCAGGGACATCTGTGACACCAGTCAGCTGCTTGGAGTGTGGCCCCAAACCTCCCCCACTCAGTCTGCCGTGTTCCGGAATTCTGAGTGTAGGATGTCCGTCTTCTGTCTGCAGCACCCGGGCTCACCTTGAGCCTTTCGCTTGTCTCTCCCGAGTGCCTCCCAGTGCGGCTGCTAGGGAAAGCGGGGGTTGGGCTGGAAATGCAGGTAGCATCTAGTGCCTCCCCATTGACGGGGAAGTAATAAGTGGAATTCCCCCTGCCAGGGGAACACCTGTGACACAAGGCATCTGCGTGGAGGGCGGCCGCAAACCTCCCCCACACAGTCAGCCGTGTTCCGGTATTCTGAGTGTGGGGAGGTTCCGTCTTCTGTCTGCAGCACCCGGGATAGCCTAGGTGCCCTTCGCATGTCTTCCCCGAGTGCCTCACAGTGCGGCTGGCGGGGAAAGGCGGGGGGATTGTCTGGAAATGCAGGTGGCATCTAGTGCCGTCCCCCTGGACAGGGAGGTAATTAGCGGAATTCCCCCTGCCAGGGAACACCTGTGACACCAGTTTAGCTGCCTGGAGAGGGCGGCCCCAAACCTCCCCCACAGAGTCAGCCGTGTTCCGGAATTCTGGAGTGTGGGGAAGGTCCCGTCTTCTGTCTGCAGCACCCGGGATGTCCTAGGGAGCCCTTCGCGTGTCTTCCCGATTCCCACTCATTGCGGGCTGCCGGAGAAATGCGGGGGGTTGGGCTGGAAAATGCAGGTAGCATCAGTGCCTCCCCCTTGGCCAGGGGAGGTATTTAGGCGGAATTCCCCTGCCAGGGAACATCTGTGACACCAGTCAGCTGCTTGGAGTGCGTGCCCCAAACCTCCCCCACTCAGTCTGCCGTATTCCGGAATTCTGAGTGTAGGGAGGATCCGTCTTCTGTCCGCAGCACCCGGGATCACCTAGGAGCCCTTCGCGTGTCTCTCCCGAGAGCCTCCCAGTGCGGGCTGCTGGGGAAAGGCGGGGGGTTGGGCTGGAAATGCAGGTAGCATCTGTGCCACCCACTTGACTGGGGAGGGGGTAATAAGCGGACTTCCCCCTACCAGGGAACAACTGTGACATCAGGCAGTTTTCGTGGAGGGTGCCCCCAAACCTCCCCAACACAGTCTGCCGGGTTCCGGAATTCTGAGTGTGGGGAGGTTCCGTCTTCTCTCTGCAGCACACGGGATCTCCTAGGAGCCCTTAGCGTGTCTTCCCCGAGTGCTTCCCAGTGGCGGGCTGGCGGGGAAAGTCGGGGGTTGGGCTGGAAATGCAGGTAGCATCTAGTGCCTCCCCATTGACTGGGGAAGTAATAGCGGACTTACCCCTGCCAGGGAACTCCTTTGACACCCGGCAGCTGCGTGGAATGCGGCCCCAAACCTCCCGCACACAGTCAGCCGTGTTCCGGAATTCTGAGTGTGGGGAGTTTCCATCTTCTGTCTGCAGCACTCGGGATCTCCCTAACAGCCCTTCGCGTGTCTTCCCGGAGTGCCTCCCTATTCGGGCTGCCGGGGAATGGCGGGTGGTTTGGCTGGAAATGCAGGTAGCATCTAGTGCTCCCCCTCGACAGGGGAGGAAATTAGCGGACTTCCCCCTGCCAGGGAACACCTGCAACACAAGGAAACTGCGTGGGAGTGGCGGCCCCGATCCTCCACCACACAGTCAGAAGTGTTCCGGAGTTCTGAGTGTAGGGATGTTCGGTCTTCTGTCTGCAGCACCCGGGATCACCTAGGAGCCTTTCGCGTGTCTCTCCCCGAGTGCCTCACAGTGCGTGCTGCTGGGGAAAGACGGGGGTTGGGCTGGAAATGCAGGTAGCATCTAGTGCCTCCCCATTGACTGGGGAAGTAATAAGCGGACTTCCCCCTGCCAGGGAAACACCTGTGACACAAGGCAGCTGCGTGGAGGGCGGCCAAAAACCTCCCCCACACAGTCAGCCGTGTTCCGGTATTCTGAATGTGGGGAGGTTCCGTCTTCTGTCTGCAGCACCCGGGATAGCCTAGGTGCCCTTCGCATGACTTCCCCGTGTCCCACACAGTGCGGGCTGCCGGGGAAAGGCGGGGGTTGTGCTGGAAATGCAGGTAGCATCTAGTGCCTCCCCCTGGACAGGGGAGGTATTTAGCGTAATTCCCCCTGCCAGGGAACATCTGTGACACCAGTCAGCTGCGTGGAGGGCGGCCCCATACCTCCCTCACACAGTCAGTCGTGTTCCAGAATTCTGAGTGTGTGGAGGTTCCATCATCTGTCTGCAGAAACCAGTATCAACTTGGAGCCCTTCGCGTGTCTTCCCCGAGTTTCTCCCAGTGCGGGCTGCCGGGGAAATGCGGGGGTTGGGCTGGAAATGCAGGTAGCATCAGTGCCTCCCCTTGGCCAGGGGAGGTATTTAGCGGAATTCCCCTGCCAGGGAACATCTGTGACACCAGTCAGCTGCTTGGAGTGCGGCCCCAAACCTCCCCCACTCAGTCTGCCGTATTCCGGAATTCTGAGTGTAGGGAGGTTCCGTCTTCTGTCCGCAGCACCCGGGATCACCGAGGAGCCCTTCGCGTGTCTCTCCCGAGTGCCTCCCAGTGCGGGCTGCAGGGGAAAGGCGGGGGTTGGGCTGGAAATGCAGGTAGCATCTAGTGCCTCCCACTTGACTGGGGAGGTAATAAGCGGACTTCCCCCTGCCAGGGAACACCTGTGACATCAGGCAGTTTCGTGGAGGGTGCCCCCAAACCTACCCAACACAGTCTGCCGTGTTCCGGAATTCTGAGTGTGGGGAGGTTCCGTCATCTGTCTGCAACACACGGGATCTCCTAGGAGCCCTTCGCGTGTCTTCCCCGAGTGCCTCCAACTGTGGGCTGGCGGGGAAAGTCGGGGTTGGGCTGGAAATGCAGGTAGAATCTAGTGCCTCCCCCTGGACAAGGGAGGTAATTAGCGGACTTCCCCCTCCCAGGGAACACCTGTGAAACCAGGCAGATGCGTGGAGGGCGGCCGCAAATCTCCCCAACACTGTCAGACGTGTTCCGGAATTCTGAGTGTGGGGAGGTTCCGTCATCAGTCTGCAGCACACGGGATCACCTAAGAGCCCTTCGCGTTTCTTCCCCGAGTGCCTCACAGTGCGGGCTGGCGGGGAAATGCGGGGATTGTCTGGAAATGCAGGTGGCATCTAGTGCCTCCCCCTGGACAGTGGAGGTAATTAGCGGACTTACCCCTGCCAGGGAACAACTGTGACACAAGGCAGCTGCGTGGAGGGCGGCCCCAAACCTCCCCCACACAGTCACACTTGTTCCGGAATTCTGAGTGTGGGGAGGTTCCGTCTTCTGTCTGCAGCACCCTGGATATCCTAGGAGCCCTTCGCGTGTCTTCCCCGAGTCCATCACTTTGAGGGCTGCCGGGGAAAGGCGGGGGTTGGGCTGGAAATGCAGGTAGCATCTAGTTCCTCCCCCTGGACAGGGGAGGTAATTAGCGGACTTCCGCCTGCCAGGGAACACCTGTCACACCAGGCAGCTGCGTGGAGTGCGGCCCCAAACCTCCCCCACACAGTCAGTCGTGTTCCGGAATTCTGAATGTGGGGAGGTTCCGTCTTCTGTCTGCAGCACTCGGGATCTCCTAAGAGCCCTTCGCGTGTCTTCCAGGAGTGCCTCCCTATTCGGGCTGCTGGGGAATGGCGGGTGTTTGGCTGGAAATGCAGGTAGCATCTAGTGCCTCCCCCTCGACAGGGGAGGAAATTAGCGGACTTCCCCCTGCCAGGGAACACCTGTCACACAAGGAAACTGCGTGGAGTGCGGCCCCGAACCTCCACCACACAGTCAGAAGTGTTCCGGAATTCTGAGTGTTGCGAGGTTCCGTCATCTGTCTGCAGCACACGGGATCTCCTAGGAGCCCTTCGAGTCTCTTCCCCGAGTGCCTCCCATTGCGGGCTGGAGGGGAAGGCGGGGATTGTTCTGGAAATGCAGGTAGCATCCAGTTCCTCGCCCTGGACTCTGGAGGTAATTAGCGGACTTCCCCCTGCCAGGGAACAAGTGTGAATATAGGCAGCTGCATGGAGGGCGGCCCCAAACCTCCCCCACACAGTCAGCCCTGTTCCGGAATTCTGATTGTGGGGAGGTTCCGTCTTCTGTCTGCAGCACCCGGGATATCCTAGGAGCCCTTCGCGTGTCTTCCCCGAGTCCATCCCGTTGAGGGCTTCCGGGGAAAGGCGGGGTTTGTGCTGGAAATGCAGGTAGCATCTAGTGCCACCCCTTGGACAGGGGAGGTAATTAGCGGAATTCCCCCTGCCAGGGAACACCTGTGACACCAAGCAGCTACGTGGAGGGCGGCCCTAAACCTCCCCCACACAGTCAGCCCTGTTCCGGAATTCTGATTGTGGGGAGGTTCCGTCTTCTGTCTGCAGCACCCGGGATATCCTAGGAGCCCTTCGCGTTTCTTCCCCGAGTCCATCCCGTTGAGGGCTGCCGGGGAAAGGCGGGGGTTGGGCTGGAAATGCAGGTAGCATCTAGTGCCACCCCCTGGACTGGGGAGGTAATTAGCGGACTTCCCCCTGGCAGGGAACACCTGTGACACCAGGCAGCTGCGTGGAGGGCGGCCCTAAACATCCCCCACACAGTCAGCCCTATTCCGGAATTCTGAGTGTGGGGAGGTTCCGTCTTTTATCTGCAGAACCCGGGATCTCCTACGAGCCCTTAGCGTGTCTTCCCCGAGTCCCGCTCAGTGCGGGCTGCCGTGGAAATGCGGGGGATGGGCTGGAAATGCAGGTTGCATCTAATGTCTCCCACTTGACTGGGGAGGTAATAAGCGGAATTCCCCCTGCCAGGGAACACCTGTGACATCAGGCAGTTTCGTGGAGGTTGCCCCCAAACCTCGCCCACACAGTCAGCCGTGTTCCGGAATTCTGAGTGTGGGGAGGTTCCGTCTTCTGTCTGCAGCACACGGGATCTCCTAGGAGCCCTTCGCGTGTCTTCCCCGAGTGCCTCCCAGTGCGGGCTGTCGGGTAAATTCGGGGGTTGGGCTGGAAATGCAGGTAGCATCTAGTGCCTCCCCCTCGACAGGGGAGGAAATTAGCGGACTTCCCCCTGCCAGGGAACACCTGTCACACAAGGAAACTGCGTGGAGTGCGGCCCCGAACCTCCACCACACAGTCAGAATTGTTCCGGAATTCTGAGTGTTGGGAGGTTCCGTCATCTGTCTGCAGCACCCGGTATCACCTTGGACCCATTCGCGTGTCTTCCCCGAGTGCCTCCCAGTGCGGACTGCCGGGGAAATGCGGGGGTTGGGCTGGAAATGCAGGTAGCATCAGAGCCTCCCCTTGGCCAGGGGAGGTATTTAGCGGAATTCCCCTGCCAGGGAACATCTGTGACACCAGTCAGCTGCTTGGAGTGCGGCCCCAAACCTCCCCAACTCAGTCTGCCGTGTTCCGGAATTCTGAGTGTAGGGATGTTCCGTCTTCTGTCTGCAGCACCCGGGATCACCTAGGAGCCCTTCGCGTGTCTCTCCCGAGTGCCTCCCAGTGCGGGCTGCTGGGGAAAGGCGGGGGTTGGGCTGGAAATGCAGGTAGCATCTAGTGCCTCCCCATTGACTGGGGAAGTAATAAGCGGACTTCCCCTGCCAGGGAACACCTGTGACACAAGGCAGCTGCGTGGAGGGCGGCCGCAATCCTCCCCGACACAGTCAGCCGTGTTCCGGAATTCTGAGTGTGGGGAGGTCCCGTCTTCTGTCTGCAGCAGCCGGGATAGCCTAGGTGCCCTTCGCATGTCTTCCCCGAGTCCCACACAGTGGGGGCTGCCGGGGAAAGGCGGGGGTTGTGCTGGAAATGCAGGTAGCATCTAGTGCCACCCCCTGGACAAGGGAGGTAATTAGCGGACTTCCCCCTGCCAAGGAAAACCTGTGAAACCAGGCAGATGCGTGGAGGGCGGCCGTAAACCTCCCCAACACTGTCAGACGTGTTCCGGAATTCTGAGTGTGGGGAGGTTCCGTCATCAGTCTGCAGCACACGGGATCACCTAGGAGCCCTTCGCGTTTCTTCCCCGAGTGCCTCACAGTGCGGGCTGGCGGGGAAAGGCGGGGATTGTCTGGAAATGCAGGTGGCATCTAGTGCCTCCCCCTGGACAGGGGAGGTAATTAGCGGACATCCCCCTGCCAGGGAACACCTGTGACACCAGTTAGCTGCCTGGAGGGCGGCCCCAAACCTCCCCCACACAGTCAGCCGTGTTCCGGAATTCTGAGTGTGGGGAGGTCCCGTCTTCTGTCTGCAGCACCCGAGATGTCCTAGGAGCCCTTCGCGTGTCATCCCCGAGTCCCACCCATTGCGGGCTGCCGGGGAAAGGCGGGGGTTTTGCTGGAAATGCAGGTAGCATCTAGTGCCTCCCCCTGGACAGGGGAGGTATTTAGCGTAATTCCCCCTGCAAGGGAACATCTGTGACACCAGTCAGCTGCGTGGAGGGCGGCCCCAAAACTCCCCCACACAGTCAGCCGTGTTCCAGAATTCTGAGTGTGTGGAGGTTCCATCATCTGTCTGCAGAAACCAGTATCACCTTGGAGCCCTTCGCGTGTCTTCCCCGAGTTTCTCCCAGTGCGGGCTGCCGGGGAAATGCGGGGGTTGGGCTGGAAATGCAGGTAGCATCAGTGCCTCCCCTTGGCCAGGGGTGGTATTTAGCGGAATTCCCCTGCCAGGGAATATCTGTGACACAAGTCAGCTGCTTGGAGTGCGGCCCCAAACCTCCCCCACTCAGTCTGCCGTATTCCGGAATTCTGAGTGTAGGGAGGTTCCGTCTTCTGTCCGCAGCACCCGGGATCACCTAGGAGCACTTCGCGTGTCTCACCCGAGTGCCTCCCAGTGCGGGCTGCTGGGGAAAGGCGGGGGTTGGGCTGGAAATGCAGGTAGCATCTAGTGCCTCCCACTTGCCTGGGTAGGTAATAAGCGGAATTCCCCCTGCCAGGGAACACCTGTGACATCAGGCAGTTTCGTGGAGGTTGCCCCCAAACCTCGCCCACACAATCAGACGTGTTCCGGAATTCTGAGTGTGGGGAGGTTCCGTCTTCTGTCTGCAGCACACGGGATCTCCTAGGAGCCCTTAGCGTGTCTTCCCCGAGTGCCTCCCAGTGCGGGCTGGAGGGGAAAGTCGGGGGTTGGGCTGGAAATGCAGGTAGCATCTAGTGCTTCCCCATTGACTGGGGAAGTAATAAGCGGACTTCCCCCTGCCAGGGAACTCCTTTGACACCAGGCAGCTGCGTGGAGTGCGGCCCCAAACCTCCCCCACACAGTCAGCCGTGTTCCGGGATTCTGAGTGTGGGGAGGTTCCGTCTTCTGTCTGCAGCACTCGGGAACTCCTAAGAGCCGTTCGCTTGTCTTCCCGGAGTGCCTCCCTATTCGGGCTGCCGGGGAATGGCGGGTGTTTGGCTGGAAATGCAGGTAGCATCAAGTGACTCCCCCTCGACAGGGGAGGAAATTAGCGGACTTCCCCCAGCCGGGGAACACCTGTCACACAAGGAAACTCCGTGGAGTGCGGCCCTGATCCTCCACCACACAGTCAGATGTGTTCCGGAATTCTGAGTGTTGGGAGGTTCCGTCTTCTGTCTGCAGCACACGGGATCTCCTAGGAGCCCTTAGCGTCTCTTCCCCGAGTGCCTCCCATTGCGGGCTGGAGGGGAAGGCGGGGGTTGGTCTGGAAATGCAGGTAGCATCCACTTCCTCGCCCTGGACTCTGGAGGTAATTGGCGGACTTCCCCCTGCCAGGGAACAACTGTGAAAATAGGCAGCTGCATGGAGGGCCGCCCCAAACCTCCCCCACACAGACAGCCGTGTTCCGGAATTCTGAGTTTGGGGAGGTTCCGTCTTCTGTCTGCAGCACCCGGGATCTCCTAGGATCATTTAGCGTGTCTTTCCCGAGGCCCTCCCGGTGCTGCCTGCAGGGGAATGAGGGGGTTGGGCTGGAAATGCAGGTAGCATCTAGTGACTCCCCCTGGAGAGGGGAGGTAATTAGCGGAATACCCGCTGCCAGGGAAAACTTGTGACACCAGGCATCTGCGTGGAGGGTGGCCCCAAATCTCCCCAAAACAGTCAGCCGTCTTCAGGAATTCTGAGTGAGGGGAGGTCCCGTCATCCCTATGCAGCACCCGGGATAACCTTGGAGCCATTCGCGTGTGTACTCCGAGTGCCTTACATTGCGGGCTGGCGGGGAAAGGCGGGGTTTGTGCTGGAAATGCAGGTAGCATCTAGTGCCACCCCTTGGACAGGGGAGGTAATTAGCGGACTTCCCCCTGCCAGGGAACACCTGTGACACCAAGCAGCTGCGTGGAGGGCGGCCCTAAACCTCCCCCACACAGTCAGCCCTGTTCCGGAATTCTGATTGTGGGGAGGTTCCGTCTTCTGTCTGCAGCACCCGGGATCTCCTACGAGGACTTCGCGTGTCTTCCCCGAGTCCCGCTCAGTGCGGGCTGCCGTGGAAATGCGGGGGATGGGCTGGAAATGCAGGTAGCATCTAATGTCTCCCCCTTGTCCGGAGAGGTAATTAGCGGAATTCCCCCTGCCAGGGAACATCTGTGACACCAGTCAGATGCGTGAAGGGCGGCCCCAATCCTCTCCCACACAGTCAGCCGTGTTCCAGAATTCTGAGTGTGGGGAGGATCTGTCATCTGTCTGCAGCACCCGGGATCACCTAGGAGTCCTTCGCGTGTCTTCCCCGAGTCCCCCCCAGTGTGGGCTTCCGGGGAAAGGCGGGGGTTGGGCTGGAAATGCAGGTAGCATCTAGTGCCTCCCCCTGGACAGGGGAGGTAATTAGCGGACTTCCCCCTGCCAGGGAACACCTGTGACACCAGTTAGCTGCCTGGAGGGCGGCCTCAAACCTCCCCCACACAGTCAGCCGTGTTCCGGAATTCTGAGTGTGGGGAGGTCCCGTCTTCTGTCTGCAGCACCCGGGATGTCCTAGGAGCCCTTCGCGTGTCTTCCCCGAGTCCCACCCATTGCGGGCTGCCGGGGAAAGGCGGGGGTTGTGCTGGAAATGCAGGTAGCATCTAGTGCCTCCCCCTGGACAGGGGAGGTATTTAGCGTAATTCCCCCTGCAAGGGAACATCTGTGACACCAGTCAGCTGCGTGGAGGGCGGCCCCAAACCTCCCCCACACAGTCAGCCGTGTTCCAGTATTCTGAGAGTGTGGAGGTTCCATCATCTGTCTGCAGAAACCAGTATCACCTTGGAGCCCTTCGCGTGTCTTCCCCGAGTTTCTCCCAGTGCGGGCTGCCGGGGAAATGCGGGGGTTGGGCTGGAAATGCAGGTAGCATCAGTGCCTCCCCTTGGCCAGGGGAGGTATTTAGCGGAATTCCCCTGCCAGGGAACATCTGTGACACCAGTCAGCTGCTTGGAGTGCGGCCCCAAACCTCCCCCACTCAGTCTGCCGTATTCCGGAATTCTGAGTGTAGGGAGGTTCCGTCTTCTGTCCGCAGCACCCGGGATCACCTAGGAGCCCTTCGCGTGTCTCAACCGAGTGCCTCCCAGTGCGGGCTGCTGGGGAAAGGCGGGGGTTGGGCTGGAAATGCAGGTAGCATCTAGTGCCTCCCACTTGACTGGGGAGGTAATAAGCGGACTTCCCCCTGCCAGGGAACACCTGTGACATCAGGCAGTTTCGTGGAGGTTGCCCCCAAACCTCGCCCACACAGTCAGACGTGTTCCGGAATTCTGAGTGTGGAGAGGTTCCGTCTTCTGTCTGCAGCACACGGGATCTCCTAGGAGCCCTTCGCGTGTCTTCCCCGAGTGCCTCCCAGTGCGGGCTGGCGGGGAAAGTCGGGGGTTGGGCTGGAAATTCAGGTAGCATCTAGTGCTTCCCCATTGACTGGGGAAGTAATAAGCGGACTTCCCCCTGCCAGGGAACTCCTTTGACACCAGGCAGCTGCGTGGAGTGCGGCCCCAAACCTCCCCCACACAGTCAGCCGTGTTCCGGGATTCTGAGTGTGGGGAGGTTCCGTCTTCTGTCTGCAGCACTCGGGTTCTCCTAAGAGCCCTTCGCGTGTCTTCCCGGAGTGCCTCCCTATTCGGGCTGCCGGGGAATGGCGGGTGTTTGGCTGGAATTGCAGGTAGCATCAAGTGCCTCCCCCTCGACAGGGGAGGAAATTAGCGGACTTCCCCCAGCCGGGGAACACCTGTCACACAAGGAATCTCTGTGGAGTGCGGCCCCGATCCTCCACCACACAGTCAGATGTGTTCCGGAATTCTGAGTGTTGGGAGGTTCCGTCTTCTGTCTGCAGCACACGGGATCTCCTAGGAGCCCTTAGCGTCTCTTCCCCGAGTGCCTCCCATTGCGGGCTGGAGGGGAAGGCGGGGGTTGGTCTGGAAATGCAGGTAGCATCCACTTCCTCGCCCTGGACTCTGGAGGTAATTGGCGGACTTCCCCCTGCCAGGGAACAACTGTGAAAATAGGCAGCTGCATGGAGGGCGGCCCCAAACCTCCCCCACACAGACAGCCGTGTTCCGGAATTCTGAGTTTGGGGAGGTTCCGTCTTCTGTCTGCAGCACCCGGGATCTCCTAGGATCATTTAGCGTGTCTTTCCCGAGGCCCTCCCGGTGCTGCCTGCAGGGGAATGAGGGTGTTGGGCTGGAAATGCAGGTAGCATCTAGTGACTCCCCCTGGAGAGGGGAGGTAATTAGCGGAATACCCGCTGCCAGGGAAAACTTGTGACACCAGGCTTCTGCGTGGAGGGTGGCCCCAAATCTCCACCAAAACAGTCAGCCGTGTTCAGGAATTCTGAGTGAGGGGAGGTTCCGTCATCCCTATGCAGCAGCCGGGATAACCTTGGAGCCATTCGCGTGTGTACTCCGAGTGCCTTACTTTGCGGGCTGGCGGGGAAAGGCGGGGTTTGTGCTGGAAATGCAGGTAGCATCTAGTGCCACCCCTTGGACAGGGGAGGTAATTAGCGGACTTCCCCCTGCCAGGGAACACCTGTGACACCAAGCAGCTGCGTGGAGGGCGGCCCTAAACCTCCCCCACACAGTCAGCCCTGTTCCGGAATTCTGATTGTGGGGAGGTTCCGTCTTCTGTCTGCAGCACCCGGGATCTCCTACGAGCCCTTCGCGTGTCTTCCCCGAGTCCCGCTCAGTGCGGGCTGCCGTGGAAATGCGGGGGATGGGCTGGAAATGCAGGTAGCATCTAATGTCTCCCCCTTGTCCGGAGAGGTAATTAGCGGAATTCCCCCTGCCAGGGAACATCTGTGACACCAGTCAGATGCGTGAAGGGCGGCCCCAATCCTCTCCCACACAGTCAGCCGTGTTCCAGAATTCTGAGTGTGGGGAGGATCTGTCATCTGTCTGCAGCACCCGGGATCACCTAAGAGTCATTCGCGTGTCTTCCCCGAGTCCCCCCCAGTGCGGGCTTCCGGGGAAAGGCGGGGGTTGGGCTGGAAATGCAGGTAGCATCTAGTGCCTCCCCCTGGACAGGGGAGGTAATTAGCGGAAATCCCCCTGCCAGTGAACACCTGTGACAAAGTCAGCTGCGTGGATGGCGGCCCAAAAACTCCCCCACACAGTCAGCCGTGTTCCGGAATTCTGAGTGTGGGGAGGTTCCGTCTTCTGTCTGCAGCACCCGGGGTCTCCTAGAAGCCCTTCGCGTGTCTTCCCAGAGTCCTTCCTATTGCGGGCTGCTGGGGAAAGGCGGGGGTTGGGCTGGAAATGCAGGTAGCATCTAGTGCCTCCCCCTGGACAGAGGAGGTAATTAACGGACTTCCCCCTGCCTGTGAACACCTGTGACAAAGGCAGCTGCGTGGATGGCGGCCCCAAACCTCCCCCACACAGTCAGCCGTGTTCCGGAATTCTGAGTGTGGGGAGGTTCCGTCATCTGTCTGCAGCACCCGGGATCATCTAGGAGCCCTTCGCGTGTCTTCCCCGAGTCCCTCCTATTGCGGGCTGCTGGTTAAACGCGGGGGTTGGGCTGGAAAAGCAGGTAGCATCTAGTGCCTCCCCCTGGACAGGGGATGTAATTAGCTGAATTCCCCCTGCCAGGGAACACCTGTGACATCAGTCAACTGCGTGGAAGGAGGCCCCAAACCTTCACCACACAGTCAGCCGTGTCCGGGATTCTGAGTGTGGGGAGGTTCCGTCTTCTGTCTGCAGCACTCGGGATCTCCTAAGAGCCCTTCGCGTGTCTTCCCGGAGTGCCTCCCTATTCGGGCTGCCGGGGAATGGCGGGTGTTTGCCTGGAAATGCAGGTAGCATCTAGTGCCTCCCCCTCGACAGGGGAGGAAATTAGCGGAAATCCCCCTGCCAGTGAACACCTGTGACAAAGGCAGCTGCGTGGATGGCGGCCCAAAACCTCCCCCACACAGTCAGCCGTGTTCCGGAATTCTGAGTGTGGGGAGGTTCCGTCTTCTGTCTGCAGCACCCGGGGTCTCCTAGAAGCCCTTCGCGTGTCTTCCCAGAGTCCCTCTTATTGCGGGCTGCTGGGGAAAGGCGGGGGTTGGGCTGGAAATGCAGGTAGCATCTAGTGCCTCCCCCTGGACAGAGGAGGTAATTAGCGGAAATCCCCCTGCCAGTGAACACCTGTGACAAAGGCAGCTGCGTGGATGGCGGCCCCAAGCCTCCCCCACACAGTCAGCCGTGTTCCGGAATTCTGAGTGTGGGGAGGTTCCGTCATCTGTCTGCAGCACCCGGGATCATCTAGGAGCCCTTCGCGTGTCTTCCCCGAGTCCCTCCTATTGCGGGCAGCTGGGGAAAGGCGGGGGTTGGCCTGGAAAAGCAGGTAGCATCTAGTGCCTCCCCCTGGACAGGGGATGTAATTAGCTGACTTCCCCCTGCCAGGGAACACCTGTGACATCAGTCAACTGCGTGGAAGGAGGCCCCAAACCTTCACCGCACAGTCAGCCGTGTTCCGGGATTCTGAGTGTGGGGAGGTTCCGTCTTCTGTCTGCAGCACTCGGGATCTCCTAAGAGCCCTTCGCGTGTCTTCCCGGAGTGCCTCCCTATTCGGGCTGCCGGGGAATGGCGGGTGTTTGGCTGGAAATGCAGGTAGCATCTAGTGCCTCCCCCTCGACAGGGGAGGAAATTAGCGGACTTCCCCCAGCCGGGGAACACCTGTCACACAAGGAATCTCCGTGGAGTTCGGCCCCGATCCTCGACCACACATTCAGATGTGTTCCGGAATTCTGAGTTTTGGGAGGTTCCGTCTTCTGTCTGCAGCACACGGGATCTCCTAGGAGCCCTTCGCGTGTCTTCCCCGATTCCCTCCCATTGCGGGCTGGAGGGGAAGGCGGGGGTTGGTCTGGAAATGCAGGTAGCATCCATTTCCTCGCCCTGGACTCTGGAGGTAATTGGCGGACTTCCCCCTGCCAGGGAACAACTGTGAAAATAGGCAGCTGCATGGAGGGCGGCCCCAATCCTCCCCCACACAGACAGCCGTGTTCCGGAATTCTGAGTTTGGGGAGGTTCCGTCTTCTGTCTGCAGCACCCGGGATCTCCTAGGATCATTTAGCGTGTCTTTCCCGAGGCCCTCCCGGTGCTGCCTGCAGGGGAATGAGGGGGTTGGGCTGGAAATGCAGGTAGCATCTAGTGACTCACCCTGGAGAGGGGAGGTAATTCGCGGAATACCCGCTGCCAGGGAAAACTTGTGACACCAGGCATTTGCGTGGAGGGTGGCCCCAAATCTCCCCAAAACAGTCAGCCGTGTTCAGGAATTCTGAGTGAGGGGAGGTTCCGTCATCCCTATGCAGCACCCAGGATAACCTTGGAGCCATTCGCGTGTGTAATCCGAGTGCCTTACATTGCGGGCTGGCGGGGAAAGGCGGGGTTTGTGCTGGAAATGCAGGTAGCATCTAGTGCATCCCCCTGGACAGGGGAGGTAATTAGCGGAAATCCCCCTGCAAGTGAACACCTGTGACAAAGGCAGCTGCGTGGATGGCGGCCCCAAACCTCCCCCACACAGTCAGCCGTGTTCCGGAATTCTGAGTGTGGGGAGGTTCCGTCTTCTGTCTGCAGCACCCGGGGTCTCCTAGAAGCCCTTCGCGTGTCTTCCCAGAGTCCCTCCTATTGCGGGCTGCTGGGGAAAGGCGGGGGTGGGGCTGGAAAAGCAGGTAGCATCTAGTGCCTCCCCCTGGACAGGGGATGTAATTAGCTGACTTCCCCCTGCCAGGGAACACCTGTGACATCAGTCAACTGCGTGGAAGGAGGCCCCAAACTTTCACCACACAGTCAGCCGTGTTCCGGAATTCTGAGAGTGTGGAGGTTCCGTCATCTGTCTGCAGCACCCAGGATCTCCTACGAGCCATTCGCGTGTCTTCCCCGAGTCCTTCACAGTGCGGGCTGCAGGGGAAATGCGGGGGTTGGGCTGGAATTTCAGGTAGCATCTAGTGCCTCACCCTGGACAAGGGAGGAAATTAGCGGAATTCCCCCAGCCAGGGAACATCTGTGACACCAGTCACCGGCGTGGAGTTCGGCCCCAATCCTCCCCCACACAATCAGCGTGTTCCAGAATTCTAAGTGTGGGGAGGTTCCGTCATCTGTCTGCAGAAACCGGAATCACCTAGGAGCACTTCGCGTGTCTTCCCCGAGTGCCTCACAGTGCGGGCTGCCGGGGAAATGCGGGGGTTGGGCTGGAAATGCAGGTAGCATCTAGTGACTCCCCCTGGACACTGGAGGTTTTTAGCGGACTAACCGCTGCCAGGGAAAACCTGTGACACCAGGCATCTGCGTGGAGGGCGGCCCCAAACTTCCCCCACACAGTCAGCCGTGTTCAGGAATTCTGAGAGAGGGGAGGTTCCGTCATCCCTATGCAGCACCCGGGATATCCTTGGAGCCATTCGCGTGTGTTCTCCGAGTGCCTTACATTGCGGGCTGGCGGAGAAAGGCGGGGTTTGTGCTGGAAATGCAGGTAGCATCTAGTGCCACCCCTTGGACACGGGAGGTAATTAGCGGACTTCCCCCTGCCAGGGAACACCTGTGACACCAGTTAGCTGCGTGCAGGGCGGCCCCAAACCTCCCCCACACAGTCAGCCGTGTTCCGGAATTCTGAGTGTGGGGAGGTTCCGTCTTTTGTCTGCAGCACCCGGGATGTCCTAGGAGCCCTTCGCGTGTCTTCCCCGAGTCCCACCCTTTGCGGGCTGCCGGGGAATGGCAGGGGTTGGCTGGAAATGCAGGTAGCATCTAGTGCCTCCCCCTGGACAGGGGAGGTATTTAGCGGATTTCTCCCTACCAGGGAACATCTGTGACACCAGTTAGCTGCGTGGAGTGCGGCCCCAAACCTCCACCACACAGTCAGAACTGTTCCGGAATTCTGAGTGTTGGGAGGTTCCGTCATCTGTCTGCAGCACACGGGATCTCCTAGGAGCCCTTCCCGTGTCTTAACCGAGTGCCTTCCAGTGCGGGCTGCCGGGGAAATGCGGGGGTTGGGCTGGAAATGCAGGTAGCAGCAGTGCCTCCCCCTGGACAGGGGAGGTATTTAGCGGACTTCCCCCAGCCAGGGAACACCTGTCACACAATGAAACTGCGTGGAGTGCGGCCCTGAACCTCCACCACACAGTCAGAACTGTTCCGGTATTCTGAGTGTTGGGAGGTTCCGTCATCTGTCTGCAGCACACGGGATCTCCTAGGAGCCCTTCGCGTGTCTTCCCCGAGTGCCTCCCATTGCGGGCTGTAGGGAAAGGCGGGGGTTGGTCTGGAAATGCAGGTAGCATCCAGTTCCTCGCCCGGGACTCTGGAGGTAATTAGCGGACTTCCCCCTGCCAGGGAACAACTGTGAAAATAGGCAGCTGCATGGAGGGCGGCCCCAAACCTCCCCCACACAGACAGCCGTGTTCCGGAATTCTGAGAGTGGGGAGGTTCCGTCTTCTGTCTGCAGCACCCGGGATCTCCTAGGATCATTTAGCGTGTCTTTCCCGAGGCCCTCCCGGTGCGGCCTGCAGGGGAATGAGGGGGTTGGGCTGGAAATGCAGGTAGCATCTAGTGACTCCCCCTGGAGAGGGGAGGTAATTAGCGGAATACCCGCTGCCAGGGAAAACTTGTGACACCAGGCATTTGCGTGGAGGGTGGCCCCAAATCTCCCCAAAACAGTCAGCCGTGTTCAGGAATTCTGAGTGAGGGGAGGTTCCGTCATCCCTATGCAGCACCCAGGATAACCTTGGAGCCATTCGCGTGTGTAATCCGAGTGCCTTACATTGCGGGCTGGCGGGGAAAGGCGGGGTTTGTGCTGGAAACGCAGGTACCATCTAGTGCATCCCCCTGGACAGGGGAGGTAATTAGCGGAAATCCCCCTGCAAGTGAACACCTGTGACAAAGGCAGCTGCGTGGATGGCGGCCCTAAACCTCCCCCACACAGTCAGCCGTGTTCCGGAATTCTGAGTGTGGGGAGGTTCCGTCTTCTGTCTGCAGCACCCGGGGTCTCCTAGAAGCCCTTCGCGTGTCTTCCCAGAGTCCCTCCTATTGCGGGCTGCTGGGGAAAGACGGGGGTGGGGCTGGAAAAGCAGGTAGCATCTAGGGCCTCCCCCTGGACAGGGGATGTAATTAGCTGACTTCCCCCTGCCAGGGAACACCTGTGACATCAGTCAACTGCGTGGAAGGAGGCCCCAAACCTTCACCACACAGTCAGCCGTGTTCCGGAATTCTGAGTGTGTGGAGGTTCCGTCATCTGTCATCAGCACCCAGGATCTACTACGAGCCATTCGCGTGTCTTCCCCGAGTCCTTCACAGTGCGGGCTGCAGGGGAAATGCGGGGGTTGGGCTGGAATTTCAGGTAGCATCTAGTGCCTCACCCTGGACAAGGGAGGAAATTAGCGGAATTCCCCCAGCCAGGGAACATCTGTGACACCAGTCACCTGCGTGGAGTTCGGCCCCAATCCTCCCCCACACAATCAGCGTGTTCCAGAATTCTAAGTGTGGGGAGGTTCCGTCATCTGTCTGCAGAAACCGGAATCACCTAGGAGCACTTCGCGTGTCTTCCCCGAGTGCCTCACAGTGCGGGCTGCCGGGGAAATGCGGGGGTTGGGCTGGAAATGCAGGTAGCATCTAGTGACTCCCCCTGGACAGGGGAGGTTTTTAGCGGACTACCCGCTGCCAGGGAAAACCTGTGACACCAGGCATCTGCGTGGAGGGCGGCCCCAAAATTCCCCCACACAGTCAGCCGTGTTCAGGAATTCTGAGTGAAGGGAGGTTCCGTCATCCCTATGCAGCACCCGGGATATCCTTGGAGCCATTCGCGTGTGTTCTCCGAGTGCCTTACATTGCGGGCTGGCGGAGAAAGGCGGGGTTTGTGCTGGAAATGCAGGTAGCATCTAGTGCCACCCCTTGGACACGGGAGGTAATTAGCGGACTTCCCCCTGCCAGGGAACACCTGTGACACCAGTTAGCTGCGTGCAGGGCGGCCCCAAACCTCCCCCACACAGTCAGCCGTGTTCCGGAATTCTGAGTGTGGGGAGGTTCCGTCTTTTGTCTGCAGCACCCGGGATGTCCTAGGAGCCCTTCGCGTGTCTTCCACGAGTCCCACCCATTGCGGGCTGCCGGGGAATGGCAGGGGTTGGCTGGAAATGCAGGTAGCATCTAGTGCCTCCCCCTGGACAGGGGAGGTATTTAGCGGATTTCCCCCTACCAGGGAACATCTGTGACACCAGTTAGCTGCGTGGAGTGCGGCCCCAAACCTCCACCACACAGTCAGAACTGTTCCGGAATTCTGAGTGTTGGGAGGTTCCGTCATCTGTCTGCAGCACACGGGATCTCCTAGGAGCCCTTCCCGTGTCTTAAACGAGTGCCTTCCAGTGCGGGCTGCCGGGGAAATGCGGGGGTTGGGCTGGAAATGCAGGTAGCAGCAGTGCCTCCCCCTGGACAGGGGAGGTATTTAGCGGACTTCCCCCTGCCAGGGAACACCTGTCACACAAGGAAACTGCGTGGAGTGTGGCCCCGAACCTCCACCACACAGTCAGAACTGTTCCGGTATTCTGAGTGTTGGGAGGTTCCGTCATCTGTCTGCAGCACACGGGATCTCCTAGGAGCCCTTCGCGTGTCTTCCCCGAGTGCCTCCCATTGCGGGCTGTAGGGGAAGGCGGGGGTTGGTCTGGAAATGCAGGTAGCATCCAGTTCCTCGCCCGGGACTCTGGAGGTAATTAGCGGACTTCCCCCTGCCAGGGAACAACTGTGAAAATAGGCAGCTGCATGGAGGGCGGCCCCAAACCTCCCCCACACAGACAGCCGTGTTCCGGAATTCTGAGTGTGGGGAGGTTCCGTCTTCTGTCTGCAGCACCCGGGATCTCCTAGTATCACTTAGCTTGTCTTTCCCGAGGCACTCCCGGTGCGGCCTGCAGGGGAATGAGGGGGTGGGGCTGGAAATGCAGGTAGCATCTAGTGACTCCCCCTGGACAGGGGAGGTTATTAGCGGACTACCCGCTGCAAGGGAAAACCTGTGACACCAGGAATCTGCGTGGAGGGCGGCCCCAAACTTCCCCCACACAGTCAGCCGTGTTCAGGAATTCTGAGTGAGGGGAGGTTCCGTCATCCCTATGCAGCACCCGGGATAACCTTGGAGCCATTCGCGTGTGTTCTCCGAGTGCCTTAGATTGCGGGCTGGCGGGGAAAGCCGAGGTTTGTGCTGGAAATGCAGGTAGCATCTAGTGCCACCCCTTGGACAGGGGAGGTAGTTAGCGGACTTCCCCCTGCCAGGGAACACCTGTGACAACAGGCAGCTGCGTGCAGGGCGGCCCCGAACCTCCACCACACAGTCAGCCTTGTTCCGGAATTCTGAGTGTGGGGAGGATCCGTCTTCTGTCTGCAGCACCCTGGATATACTAGGAGCCCTTCGCGTGTCTTCCCCGAGTCCATCACGTTGAGGGCTGCCGGGGAAAGGCGGGGGTTGGGCTGGAAATGCAGGTAGCATCTAGTGCCTCCCCCTGGACAGGGGAGGTAATTAGCGGACTTCCGCCTGCCAGGGAACACCTGTCACACCAGGAAGCTGCGTGGAGTGCGGCCCCAAACCTCCCCCACACAGTCAGCAGTGTTCCGGAATTCTGAGTGTGGGGAGGTTCCGTCTTCTGTCTGCAGCACTCGGGATCTCCTAAGAGCCCTTCGCGTGTCTTCCCGGAGTGCGTCCCTATTCGGGCTGCCGGGGAATGGCGGGTGTTTGGCTGGAAATGCAGGTAGCATCTAGTGCCACCCCCTGGACTGGGAAGGTAGTTAGCGGACTTCCCCCTGGCAGGGAACACCTGTGACACCAGGCAGCTGCGTGGAGTGCGGCCCTAAACATCCCCCACCCAGTCAGCCCTATTCCGGAATTCTGAGTGTGGGGAGGTTCCGTCTTTTATATGCAGAACCCGGGATCACCTACGAGCCCTTAGCGTGTCTTCCCCGAGTCCCGCTCAGTGCGGGCTGCCGTGGAAATGCGGGGGATGGGCTGGAAATGCAGGTAGCATCTAATGTCTCCCACTTGACTGGGGAGGTAATAAGCGGAATTCCCCCTGCCTGGGAACACCTGTGACATCAGGCAGTTTCGTGGAGGTTGCCCCCAAACCTCGCCCACACAGTCAGACGTGTTCCGGAATTCTGAGTGTGGGGAGGTTCCGTCTTCTGTCTGCAGCACACGGGATCTCCTAGGAGCCCTTCGCGTGTCTTCCCCGAGTGCCTCCCAGTGCGGGCTGTCGGGGAAATTCGGGGGTTGGGCTGGAAATGCAGGTAGCATCTAGTGCTTCCCCATTGACTGGGGAAGTAATAAGCGGACTTCCCCCTGCCAGGGAACTCCTTTGACACCAGGCAGCTGCGTGGAGTGCGGCCCCAAACGTCCCCCAAACAGTCAGCCGTGTTCCGGGATTCTGAGTGTGGGGAGGTTCCGTCTTCTGTCTGCAGCACTCGGGATCTCCTAAGAGCCCTTCGCGTGTCTTTCCGGAGTGCCTCCCTATTCGGGCTGCCGGGGAATGGCGGGTGTTTGGCTGGAAATGCAGGTAGCATCTAGTGCCTCCCCCTCGACAGGGGAGGAAATTAGCGGACTTCCCCCAGCCGGGGAACACCTGTCACACAAGGAAACTCCGTGGAGTGCGGCCCCGATCCTCCACCACACAGTCAGATGTGTTCCGGAATTCTGAGTGTTGGGAGGTTCCGTCTTCTGTCTGCAGCACACGGGATCTCCTAGGAGCCCTTAGCGTCTCTTCCCCGAGTGCCTCCCATTGCGGGCTGGAGGGGAAGGCGGGGGATGGTCTGGAAATGCAGGTAGCATCCACTTCCTCGCCCTGGACTCTGGAGGTAATTGGCGGACTTCCCCCTGCCAGGGAACAACTGTGAAAATAGGCAGCTGCATGGAGGGCCGCCCCAAACCTCCCCCACACAGACAGCCGTGTTCCGGAATTCTGAGATTGGGGAGGTTCCGTCTTCTGTCTGCAGCACCCGGGATCTCCTAGGATTTTTTAGCGTGTCTTTCCCGAGGCCCTCCCGGTGCTGCCTGCAGGGGAATGAGGGGGTTGTGCTGGAAATGCAGGTAGCATCTAGTGACTCCCCCTGGAGAGGGGAGGTAATTAGCGGAATACCCACTGCCAGGGAAAACTTGTGACACCAGGCAACTGCGTGGAGGGTGGCCCCAAATCTCCCCAAAACAGTCAGCCGTGTTCAGGAATTCTGAGTGAGGGGAGGTTCCGTCATCCCTATGCAGCACCCGGGATAATCTTGGAGCAATTCGCTTGTGTACTCCGAGTGCCTTACATTGCGGGCTGGCGGGGAAAGGCGGGGTTTGTGCTGGAAATGCAGGTAGCATCTAGTGCCACCCCTTGGACTGGGGAGGTAATTAGCGGACTTCCCCCTGCCAGGGAACACCTGTGACACCAAGCAGCTGCGTGGAGGGCGGCCCTAAACCTCCCCCACACAGTCAGCCCTGTTCCGGAATTCTGATTGTGGGGAGGTTCCGTCTTCTGTCTGCAGCACCCGGGATCTCCTACGAGCCATTCGCGTGTCTTCCCCGAGTCCTTCACAGTGCGGGCTGCAGGGGAAATGCGGGGGTTGGGCTGGAAATTCAGGTAGCATCTAGTGCCTCACCCTGGACAAGGGAGGAAATTAGCGGAATTCCCCCAGCCAGGGAACATCTGTGACACCTGTCACCTGCGTGGAGTTCGGCCCCAATCCTCCCCCACACAATCAGCGTGTTCCAGAATTCTAAGTGTGGGGAGGTTCCGTCATCTGTCTGCAGAAACCGGGATCACCTAGGAGCAATTCGCGTGTCTTCCCCGAGTGCTTCCCAGTGCGGGTTGCCGGGGAAATGCGGGGGTTGGGCTGGAAATGCAGGTAGCATCTAGTGACTCCCCCTGGACAGGGGAGGTTTTTAGCGGACTACCCGCTTCCAGGGAAAACCTGTGACACCAGGCATCTGCGTGGAGTGCGGCCCCAAACTTCCCCCACACAGTCAGCCGTGTTCAGGAATTCTGAGTGAGGGGAGGTTCCGTCATCCCTATGCAGCACCCGGGATAACCTTGGAGCCATTCGCGTGTGTTCTCCGAGTGCCTTACATTGCGGGCTGGCGGAGAAATGCGGGGTTTGTGCTGGAAATGCAGGTAGCATCTAGTGCCACCCCTTGGACACGGGAGGTATTTAGCGGACTTCCCCCTGCCAGAGAACACCTGTGACACCAGTTAGCTGCGTGCAGGGCGGCCCCAAACCTCCCCCACACAGTCAGCCGTGTTCTGGAATTCTGAGTGTGGGGAGGATCCGTCTTTTGTCTGCAGCACCCGGGATGTCCTAGGAGCCCTTCGCGTGTCTTCCCCGAGTCCCACCCATTGCGGGCTGCCGGGGAATGGCAGGGGTTGGGCTGGAAATGCAGGTAGCATCTAGTGCCTCCCCCTGGACAGGGGAGGTATTTAGCGGACTTCCCCCTGCCAGGGAACACCTGTCACACAAGGAAACTGCGTGGAGTGCGGCCCCGAACCTCCACCACACAGTCAGAACTGTTCCGGTATTCTGAGTGTTGGGAGGTTCCGTCATCTGTCTGCAGCACACGGGATCTCCTAGGAACCCTTCGCGTGTCTTCCCCGAGTGCCTCCCATTGCGGGCTGTAGGGGAAGGCGGGGGTTGGTCTGGAAATGCAGGTAGCATCCAGTTCCTCGCCCGGGACTCTGGAGGTAATTAGCGGACTTACCCCTGCCAGGGAACAACTGTGAAAATAGGCAGCTGCATGGAGGGCCGCCCCAAACCTCCCCCACACAGACAGCCGTGTTCCGGAATTCTGAGATTGGGGAGGTTCCGTCTTCTGTCTGCACCACCCGGGATCTCCTAGTATCACTTAGTTTGTCTTTCCCGAGGCACTCCCGGTGCGGCATGCAGGGGAATGAGGGGGTTGGGCTGGAAATGCAGGTAGCATCTAGTGACTCCCCCTGGACAGGGGAGGTTATTAGCGGACTACCCAATGCCAGGGAAAACCTGTGACACCAGGCATCTGCGTGGAGGGCGGCCCCAAACTTCCCCCACACAGTCAGCCGTGTTCAGGAATTCTGAGTGAGGGGAGGTTCCGTCATCCCTATGCAGCAACCGGGATAACCTTGGAGCCATTCGCGTGTGTTCTCCGAGTGCCTTAGATTGCGGGCTGGCGGGGAAAGCCGGGGTTTGTGCTGGAAATGCAGGTAGCATCTAGTGCCACCCCTTGGACAGGGGAGGTAGTTAGCGGACTTCCCCCTGCCAGGGAACACCTGTGACAACAGGCAGCTGCGTGCAGGGCGGCCCCGAACCTCCACCACACAGTCAGAAATGTTCCAGAATTCTGAGTGTTGGGAGGTTCGGTCATCTGTCTGCAGCACCCGGGATCTCTTTGGAGCCCTTCGCGTGTCTTCCCTGATTGCCTCCCACTGCGGACTGGCGGGGAAAGTCGGGGGTTGGGCTGGAAATGCAGGTAGCATCTAGTGCCTCCCCATTGACTGGGGAAGTAATAAGCGGACTTCCCCCTGCCAGGGAACACTCTTGATACCAGGCAGCTGCGTGGAGGGCGGCCCGAAACCTCCCCCACACAGTCAGCCGTGTTCCGGTATTCTGAGTGTTGGGAGGTTCCGTCTTCTGTCTGCAGCACCCGGGATAACCTAGGTGCCCTTCGCATGTCTTCCCCGAGTCCCACACAGTGCGGGATGCCGGGGAAAGGCGGGGGTTGGGCTGCAAATGCAGGTAGCATCTAGTGCCTCCCCCTGGACAAGGGAGGTCATTAGCGGACTTCCCCCGGCCTGGGAACACCTGTGACACCAGGCAGATGCGTGGAGGGCGGCCGCAAACCTCCCCAACACTGTCAGACGTGTTCCGGAATTCTGAGTGTGGGGAGGTTCCGTCATCAGTCTGCAGCACACGGGATCACCAAGAGCCCTTCGCGTTTCTTCCCCCAGTGACTCACAGTGCGGGCTGGCGGGGAAAGGCGGGGAATGTCTGGAAATGCAGGTGGCATCTAGTGCCTCACCCTGGACAGGGGAGGTAATTAGCGGACTTCCCCCTGCCAGGGAACATCTGTGACACCAGTCAGCTGCTTGGAGTGCGGCCCCAAACCTCCCCCACTCAGTCTGCCGTGTTCCGGAATTCTGAGTGCAGGGAGGTTCCGTCTTCTGTCTGCAGCACCCGGGATCACCTAGGAGCCCTTCACGTGTCTCTCCCGAGTGCCTCCCAGTGCGGGCTGCTGGGGAAAAGCGGGGGTTGGGCTGGAAATGCAGGTAGCATCTAGTGCCTCCCACTTGACTGGGGAGGTAATAAGCGGACTTCCCCCTGCCAGGGAACACCTGTGACACCAGGCAGTTTCGTGGAGGGTGCCCCCAAACCTGCCCCACACAGTAAGCCATGTTCCGGAATTCTGAGTGTGGGGAGGTTCCGTCTTCTGTCTGCAGCACTCGGGATCTCCAGGGAGCCCTTCGCGTCTCTTCCAGGACTGCCTCCCAATGCCGGTTCCCGGGGAAAGGCGGGGGTTGGGCTGGAAATGCAGGTAGAATCTAGTGCCTCCCCCTGGACAGGGGAGGTATTTAGCGGAGTTCCCCCTGCCAGGGAACACCTGTCACACAAGGAAACTGCGTGGAGAGCGGCCCCGAACCTCCACCATACAGTCAGAAGTGTTCCGGAATTCTGAGTGTTGGGAGGTTCCGTCATCTGTCTGCAGCACACGGGATCTCCTAGGGACCCTTCGTGTGTCTTCCCCGAGTGCCTCCCATTGCGGGCAGGAGGATAAGGCGGGTGTTGGTCTGGAAATGCAGGTAGCATCCAGTTCCTCGTCCTGGACTCTGGAGGTAATTAGCGGACTTCCCCCTGCCAGAGAACACCTGTGACACCAGGCAGGTGCATGGAGGGCGGCCCCAAAACTCCCGCACACAGACAGCCGTGTTCCGGAATTCTGATTTTGCGGAGTTTCCGTCATCTCTATGTAGAACCCGGGAACTCCTAGGAGCCCTTCGCGTGTCTTCCCCGAGTGCCTCCCAGTGCGGGCTAGCGAGGAAATTCTGGGGTTGGGCTGGAAATGCAGGTAGCATCTAGTGCCTCCCCATTGACTGGGGAAGTAATAAGCGGACTTCCCCCTGCCAGGGAACACCTTTGATACCAGGCAGCTGCGTGGAGGGCGGCCCGAAACCTCCCACACACAGTCAGCCGTATTCTGGTATTCTGAGTGTGGGGAGGTTCCGTCTTCTGTCTGCAGCACCCGGGATATCCTAGGTGCCCTTCGCATGTCTTCCCCGAGTCCCACACAGTGCGGTCTGCAGGGGAAAGGCGGGGGTTGGACTCGAAATGCAGGTAGCATCTAGTGCATCCCCCTTGACAGGGGAGGTATTTAGCGGAATTCCCCCTGCCAGGGAACATCTGTGACACCAGTCAGCTGCGTGGAGGGCGACCCCAAACCTCCCCCACACAGTCAGCCGTGTTCCAGAATTCTGAGTGTGTTGAGGTTCCGTCATCTGTCGGCAGCACCCGGGATCTCCTAGGAGGCCTTCGCGTGTCTTCCCCGACTGCCTCCCAGTGCGGGCTGCCGGGGAAAGGCGGGGGTTTTGCTGGACAAGCAGGCAGCATCTAGTGCCTCCCCCTGGACAGGGGAGGTAATTAGCGGACTTCCCCCTGTCCGGGAACACCTGTGACACCAGGCAGCTGCGTGGAGGGCGGCCCCAAAACTCCCCCACACAGTCAGCCGTGTTCCGGAATTCTGAGTGTGGGGATGTTCCGTCTTCTGTCTGCAGCACCCGGGGTCTCCTAGGAGCCCTTCTCGTGTCTTCCCCGAGTCCCTCCCAGTGCGGGATGCCGGCGAAATGCGGG
Source organism: Camelus ferus (assembly GCF_009834535.1). NCBI lineage: Eukaryota > Metazoa > Chordata > Mammalia > Artiodactyla > Camelidae > Camelus > Camelus ferus. The sequence continues at coordinate 1,665,667 of NC_045726.1, forward strand.
GGTAGGGATGGAAATGCAGGTAGCATTTAGTGCCTCCCCCTGGATAGGGGAAGTAATTAGCGGAATTCCCCCTGCCAGGGAACACCTGTGACACCAGGGAGCTGCGTGGAGGGCGGCCCCGATCCTCCACCACACAGTCAGCCGTGTTCCGGAATTCTGAGTGTGGGGAGGTTCCGTCATCTGTCTGCAGCACCCGGGGTCTCCTATAAGCCCTTCGCGTATCTTCCCCGAGTCCCTCCCAGTGCGGGCTGCCGGTGAAATACGGCGGTTTGGCTGGAAATGCAGGTAGCATATAGTGCCTCCTACTGGACAAGGGAGGTATTTAGCGGACTTACCACTGCCAAGAAACACCTGTGATACCAGGCAGCTGCGTGGAGGGCGGCCCCAAACCTCCCCAAAACAATCAGCCGTGTTCCAGAATTCTGAGTGTGGGGAGGTTCCGTCTTCTGTCTGCATCACCCGGGATCTCCTTGGAGTACTTCGCGTGTCTTCCCCGAGTGCCTCCCAGTGCGGGCTGCAGGGGAAAGGCGGGGGGTGGACTGTAAATGCAGGTAGCATCTAGTGCATCCCCCTAGACAGGGGAGGTTATTACCGGAATTCCTACTGACAGGAAACACCTGTGACAACATGCAGATGCGTTGAGTGCGGCCACAAACCTCCCCCACTCAATCAGCCTTGTTCCGGAATTCTGAGTGTGGGGTGGTTCCGTCATCTGTCTGCAGCACCCGGGATATCCTAGGAGCCCTTCGCGTGTCTTCCCCGAGTGCCTCCCCGTACGGGCTGCCGGGGAAATGCGTGGGTTGGGCTGGAAATGCAGGTAGCATCTAGTGCCTCTCCCTGGACAGGGGAGGTTATTAGCGTACTTCCCCCTGCCAGGGAACACCTGTGACACCAGGCAGCTGCGTGGCCGTCGGCGCCAAACCTACCCCACACAATCAGCCGTGTTCCAGAATCCTGAGTGTGGGGAGGTTCTGTCATCTGTCTGCAGCACCCGGGATCTCCTAGGAGCCATTCGCGTATCTTCCCCGAGTCCCTCACAGTGCAGGCTGCCGGGGAAAGGCGGGGGTTGGGCTGGAAATGCAGGTAGCATCTAGTGCCTCCCCCTGGACAGGGGAGGTAATTAGCGGAGTTCCCCCTGCCAGTGAATACCTGTGAAACAAGGCAGCTGCGTGCTGGGCGGCCGAGAACCTCCACAACACAGTCAGCCTTGTTCCGGAATTCTGAGTATGGGGAGGTTCTTTCATCTGTCTGCAGCACCCGGGATCTCCTAGGTGCCTTTCGCGTGTCTTCGACGAGTGCTTCCAATGCGGGCTGCCGGGGAAAGGCGGGGGTTGGGATGGAAATGCAGGTAGCATCTAGTGCCTCCCCCTGGATAGGGGAGGAAATTAGCGGATTTCCCCTCACAGGGAACACCTGTGACACCAGGCAGCTGCGTTGAGGGCGGCCCCAAACCTCCCCCACACAGCCAGGATTGTTCCGGAATTCTGAGTGTGGGGAGGTTCCGTTTTCTGTCTGCAGCACCCGGGATCTCCTAGGAGCCCTTCGCGTGTCTTCCCCGAGTCCCTCCCAGTGCGGGCTGCCGGGGAATGAGGGGGTTGGGCTGGAAATTCAGGTAGCATCTAGTGCCTCCCTCTGGACAGGGGAGGTAATTAGCGTACTTCACCCTGCCAGGGAACACCTGTGAAAACAGGCAGCTGCGTGGCCGTCGGCCCCAAACCTCCCCCAAACAATCAGCCGTGTTCCGGAATTCTGAGTGTGGGGAGGTTCCGTCATCTGTCTGCAGCATTCGGGATCTCCTAGGAGCCCTTCGCGTGTCTTCCCCGAGTTCCTCCAAGTGCGGGCTGACGGGGAAAGTCGGGCGTTGGGCTGGAAATGCAGGTAGCATCTAGTGCCTCCCCCTGGACAGGGGAGTTATTTAGAGGACTTCCCCCTGTCCGGGAAAACCTGTGACACCAGGCAGCTACGTGGAGGGCGGCCCCAAACCTCCCCCACACAGTCAGCCGTGTTCCGGAATTCTGAGTGTGGGGAGGTTCCATCTTCTGTCTGCAGCACCCGGGGTCTCCTAGAAGCCCTTCGCGTGTCTTCCCCGAGTCCCTCCCAGTGCGGGATGCCGGCGTAATGCGGGGGTAGGGATGGAAATGCAGGTAGCATTTAGTGCCTCCCCCTGGATAGGGGAGGTAATTAGCGGTCTTCCCCCTGCCAGGGAACACCTGTGACACCAGGGAGCTGCGTGGAGGGCGGCCCCGATCCTCCAACACAGTCAGAAGTGTTCCGGTATTCTGAGAGTTGGGAAGTTCCGTCATCTGTCTGCAGCACCCAGGATCACCTAGGTGCCTTTCGCGTGTCTTCGACGAGTGCTTCCCAGTGCAGGCTGCCGGGGAAAGGCGGGGGTTGGGATGGAAATGCAGGTAGCATCTAGTGCCTCCCCCTGGATAGGGGAGGAAATTAGCGGATTTCCCCTGACCGGGAACACCTGTGACACCAGGCAGTTGCGTTGAGAGAGGCACCAAACCTCCCCCACACAATCAGCCGTGTTCCGGAATTCTGAGTGTGGGGAGGTTCCGTCTTCTCTCTGCAGCACCCGGGATCTCCTAGGAGCCCTTCGCGTGTCTTCCCCGAGTCCCTCCCAGTGCGGGCTGTCGGGGAAAGGCGGGGTACGGGCTGGAATTGCAGGTAGCATCTAGTGCCTCACCCTGGAAAGGGGAGGTAATTAGCGGACATCACCCTGCCAGGGAACACGTGTGACACCAGGCAGCTGCGTGGAGGGCGGCCCCAAAACTCCCCCACAGAGTCAGACGTGTTCCAGAATTCTGAGTGTGCGGAGGTTCCGTCATCTCTATGTAGCACCCGGGATCTCCTAGGAGCCCTTCTCGTGTCTTCCCCGAGTGGTCCCTGTGCGGTCTGCCGGGGAAATGCGGGGGTTTGTCTCGAAATGCAGGTAGCATCCAGTGCCTCCCCCTGGACACGGGAGGTAATTAGCGGATTTCCCCCTGCCAGGGAACACCTGTGACACCAGGCAGCTGCGTGGAGGGCGGCCCTAATCATCCCACACACAGTCAGCCGTGTTCCGGAATTCTGAGTGTGGGGAGGTTCCATCATCACTATGCAGCACCTGGGATAACCTAGGAGCCATTCGCCTGTCTTCCCCGAGTCCCTCTCAGTGCGGAATGCCGGGGAAAGGCGGGGTTTGGGCTGGAAATGCAGGTAGCATCTAGTGCCTCCCCCTGGATAGGGGAGGTAATTAGCGGACTTCCCCCTGCCAGGGAACACCTGTGTCACCAGGCAGCTTCGTGGAGGGCGGCCCCGAAATTTCAACACACAGTCAGCAGTGTTCCAGAATTCTGAGTATGGGGAGGTGCTTTCATCTGTCTGCAGCACCCGAGATCTCCTAGGAGGCCTTCGCGTGTCTTCCCCGACTGCCTCCCTGTGCGGGCAGCCGGGGAAAGGCGGGGGTTTTGCTGGACATGCAGGCAGCATCTAGTGCCTCCCCCTGGACGGGGGAGGTAATTAGCGGACTTCCCCCTGTCCGGGAACACCTGTGACGCCAGGCAGCTGCGTGGAGGGCGGCCCCGATCCTCCACCACACAGTCAGCAGTGTTCCGGTATTCTGAGAGTTGGGAAGTTCCGTCATCTGTCTGCAGCACCCGGGATCACCTAGGTGCCTTTCGCGTGTCTTTGACGAGTGCTTCCAAGTGCGGGCTGCCGGGGAAAGGCGGGGGTTGGGATGGAAATGCAGGTAGCATCTTTTGCCTCCTCCTGGATAGGGGAGGAAATTAGCGGATTTCCCTGACAGGGAACACCTGTGACACCAGGCAGCTGCGTTGAGGGAGGCCCCAAACCTCCCCCACACAGCCAGGCGTGTTCCGGAATTCTGAGTGTGGGGAGGTTCCGTCTTCTGTCTGCAGCACCGGGAACTCCTAGGAGCCCTTCTCGTGTCTTCTCCGAGTGCCTCCCAGTGCTGGCTGCCGGGGAATGAGGGGGTTGAGCTGGAAATGCAGGTAGCATCTAGTGACTTCCCCTGGACCGGGGAGGTAATTAGCGGACTTCCCCTTGCCAGGGAACACCTGTGACACCAGGCAGCCTCGTGGAGGACGGCCCCAAACCTCCCACACACAGTCAGCCGTGTTCCGGAATTCTGAGTGTGGGGAGGTTCCGTCATCTGTCTGCAGCACCCGGGATCACCTAGGTGCCTTTCGCGTGTCTTCGACGAGTGCTTCCCAGTGCGGGCTGCCGGGGAAAGGCGGGGGTTGGGATGGAAATGCAGGTAGCATCTAGTGCCTCCCCCTGGATAGGGGAGGAAATTAGCGGATTTCCCCTCACAGGGAACACCTGTGACACCAGGCAGCTGCGTTGAGGGCGGCCCCAAACCTCCCCCACACAGCCAGGATTGTCCCGGAATTCTGAGTGTGGGGAGGTTCCGTCTTCTGTCTGCAGCACCCGGGATCTCCTAGGAGCCCTTCGCGTGTCTTCCCCGAGTCCCTCCCAGTGCGGGCTGCCGGGGAATGAGGGGGTTGGGCTGGAAATGCAGGTAGCATCTAGTGCCTCCCTCTGGACAGGGGAGGTAATTAGCGGTCTTCCCCCTGTCCGGGAACACCTGTGACACCAGGCAGCTGCGTGGAGGGCGGCCCCAAACCTCCCCCACACAGTCAGCCGTGTTCCGGAATTCTGAGTGTGGGGAGGTTCCGTCATCTGTCTGCAGCACCCGGGATCTCCTAGGAGGCCTTCGCGTGTCTTCCCCGAGTCCCTCCCAGTGCGGGATGCCGGCGAAATGCGGGGGTAGGGAAGGAAATGCAGGTAGCATTTAGCGCCTCCCCCTGGATAGGGGAGGTAATTAGCGGTCTTCCCCCTGCCAGGGAACACCTGTGACACCAGGGAGCTGCTTGGAGGGCGGCCCCGATCCTCCAACACAGTCAGAAGTGTTCCGGTATTCTGAGAGTTGGGAAGTTCCGTCATCTGTCTGCAGCACCCGGGATCACCTAGGTGCCTTTCGCGTGTCTTCGACGAGTGCTTCCCAGTGCAGGCTGCCGGGGAAAGGCGGGGGTTGGGATGGAAATGCAGGTAGCATCTAGTTCCTCCCTCTGGATAGGGGAGGAAATTAGCGGATTTCCCCTGACAGGGAACACCTGTGACACCAGGCAGCTGCGTTGAGGGAGGCCCCAAACCTCCCCCACACAATCAGCCGTGTTCCGGAATTCTGAGTGTGGGGAGGTTCCGTCTTCTGTCTGCAGCACCCGGGATCTCCTAGGAGCCCTTCTCGTGTCTTTCCCGAGTGCCTCCCAGTGCGGGCTGCCGGGGAATGAGGGGGTTGTGCTGCAAAAGCAGGTAGCATCTAGTGACTTCCCCTGGACAGGGGAGGTATTTAGCGGACTTCCCCTTGCCAGGGAACACCTGTGACACCAGGCAGCCTCGTGGAGGACGGCCCCAAACCTCCCCCACACAGTCAGCCGTGTTCCGGAATTCTGAGTGTGGGGAGGTTCCGTCATCTGTCTGCAGCACCCGGGATCTCCTAGGTGCCTTTCGCGTGTCTTTGACGAGTGCTTCCCAGTGCGGGCTGCCTGGGAAAGGCGGGGGTTGGGATGGAAATGCAGGTAGCATCTAGTGCCTCCCCCTGGATAGGGGAGGAATTTAGCGGATTTCCCCTGACAGGGAACACCTGTGACACCAGGCAGCTGCGTGGATGGCGGCCACAAACCTCCCCCACACAGCCAGGATTGTTCCGGAATTCTGAGTGTGGGGAGGTTCCGTCTTCAGCCTGCAGCACCCGGGATCTCCTAGGAGCCCTTCGCGTGTCTTCCCCGAGTCCCTCCCAGTGCGGGCTGCCGGGGAATGAGGGGGTTGGGCTGGAAATGCAGGTAGCATCTAGTGCCTCCCTCTGGACAGGGGAGGTAATTAGCGTACTTCCCCCTGCCAGGGAACACCTGTGAAAACAGGCAGCTGCGTGGCCGTCGGCCCCAAACCTCCCCCAAACAATCAGCCGTGTTCCGGAATTCTGAGTGTGGGGAGGTTCCGTCATCTGTCTGCAGCACCCGGGATCTCCTAGGAGCCCTTCGCGTATCTTCCCCGAGTCCCTCCCAGTGCGGGCTGCCGGGGAAAGGCGGGGGTTGTGCTGGAAATTCAGGTAGCATCTAGTGCCTCCTCCTGGACAAGGAGGTATTTAGCGGACTTACCACTGCAAAGAAACACCTGTGACACCAGGCAGCTGCGTGGAGGGCGGCCCCAAACCTCCCCAAAACAATCAGCCGTGTTCCAGAATTCTGAGTGTGGGGAGGTTCCGTCTTCTGTCTGCAGGACCCGGGATCTCCTAGGAGCCCTTCTCGTATCTTCCCCGAGTGCCTCCCAGTGCCGGCTGCCGGGGAAATGCGGGGGTTGGGCTGGAAATGCAGGTAGAATCTAGTGACTCCCCCTGGACAGGGGAATTAATTAGCGGAGTTCACCCTGCCAGGGAACACCTGTGACCCCAGGCAGCTGCTTGGAGGGCGGCCCCAAACCTCCCCCACACAATCAGCCGTGTTCCGGAATTCTGAGTGTGGGGAGGTTCCGTCTTCTGTCTGCAGCACCCGGGATCTCCTAGGAGCCATTCGCGTGTCTTCCCCGAGTCCCTCTCAGTGCGGACTGCCGGGGAAAGGCGGGGTTTGGGCTGGAAATGCAGGTAGCATCTAGTGCCTCCCCCTGGACAGGGGAGGTAATTAGCGGACTTCCCCCTGCCAGGGAACACCTGTGACACCAGGCAGCTTCGTGGTGGGCGGCCCCGAAATTTCACCACACAGTCAGCAGTGTTCCAGAATTCTGAGTGTTGGGAGGTTCCGTCATCTGTCTGCAGCACCCGGGATCTCCTAGGAGGCCTTCGCGTGTGTTCCCCGAGTGCCTCCCAGTGCGGGCTGCCGGGGAAAGGCGGGGGTTTTGCTGGACATGCAGGCAGCATCTAGTGCCTCCCCCTGGACAGGGGAGGTAATTAGCGGACTTCCCCCTGTCCGGGGACACCTGTGACACCAGGCAGCTGCGTGGAGGGCGGCCCCAAACCTCCCCCACACAGTCAGCCGTGTTCCGGAATTCTGAGTGTGGGGAGGTTCCGTCTTCTTTCTGCAGCACCCGGGGTCTCCTAGAAGCCCTTCGCGTGTCTTCCCCGAGTCCCTCCCAGTGCGGGATGCCGGCGAAATGCGGGGGTAGGGATGGAAATGCAGGTAGCATTTACTGCCTCCCCCTGGATAGGGGAGGTAATTAGCGGAATTCCCCCTGCCAGGGAACACCTGTGACACCAGGGAGCTGCGTGGAGGGCGGCCCCGATCCTCCATCACACAGTCAGCAGTGTTCCGGTATTCTGAGTGTTGGGAAGTTCCGTCATCTGTCTGCAGCACCCGGGATCACCTAGGTGCCTTTCGCGTGTCTTCGACGAGTGCTTCCCACTGCGGGCTGCAGGGGAAAGGCGGGGGTTGGGATGGAAATGCAGGTAGCATCTAGTGCCTCCCCCTGGATAGGGGAGGAAATTAGCGGATTTCCCCTGACAGGGAACACCTGTGACACCAGGCAGCTGCGTTGAGGGAGGCCCCAAAAATCCCCCATACAGCCAGGCGTGTTCCGGAATTCTGAGTGTGGGGAAGTTCCGTCTTCTGTCTGCAGCACCCGGGATCTCCTAGGAGCCCTTCTCGTGTCTTCCCCGAGTCCCTCCCAGTGCGGGCTGCCGGGGAATGAGGGTGTTGAGCTGGAAATGCAGGTAGCATCTAGTGACTTCCCCTGGACAGGGGAGGTAATTAGCGGACTTCCCCTTGCCAGGGAACACCTGTGACAACAGGCAGCCTCGTGGAGGACGGCCCCACACCTCCCCCACACACTCAGCCGTGTTCCGGAATTCTGAGTGTGGGGAGGTTCCGTCATCTGTCTGCAGCACCCAGGGTCTCCTATGAGCCCTTCGCGTATCTTCCCCGAGTCCCTCCCAGTGCGGGCTGCCGGTGAAATACGGCGGTTTGGCTGGAAATGCAGGTAGCATATAGTGCCTCCTCCTGGACAAGGGAGGTATTTAGCGAACTTACCACTGCCAAGAAACACCTGTGACAACAGGCAGCTGCGTGGAGGGCGGACTCAAACCTCCCCAATCAATCAGCCGTGTTCCAGAATTCTGAGTGTGGGGAGGTTCCGTCTTCTGTCTGCATCACCCGGGATCTCCTTGGAGTATTTCGCGTGTCTTCCCCGAGTGCCTCCCAGTGCGGGCTGCAGGGGAAAGGCGGGGGGTGGACTGTAAATGCAGGTAGCATCTAATGCATCCCCCTGGACCGGGGAGGTATTTACCGGAATTCCCCCTGTCAGGGAACACCTGTGACAACATGCAGATGCGTTGAGTGCGGCCACAAACCTCCCCCACTCAATCAGCCTTGTTCCGGAATTCTGAGTGTGGGGAGGTTCCGTCATCTGTCTGCAGCACCCGGGATATCCTAGGAGCCCTTCGCGTGTCTTCCCCGAGTGCCTCCCCGTACGGGCTGCCGAGGAAATGCGTGGGTTTGGCTGGAAATGCAGGTAGCATCTAGTGCCTCCCCCTGGACAGGGGAGGTAATTAGCGTACTTCCCCCTGCCAGGGAACACCTGTGACACCAGGCAGCTGCGTGGCCGTCGGCGCCAAACCTACCCCACACAATCAGCCGTGTTCCGGAATTCTGAGTGTGGGGAGGTTCCGTCATCTGTCTGCAGCACCCGGGATCTCCTAGGAGCCATTCGCGTATCTTCCCCGAGTCCCTCACAGTGCAGGCTGCCGGGGAAAGGCGGGGGTTGTTCTGGAAATGCAGGTAGCATCTAGTGCCTCCCCCTGGACAGGGGAGGTAATTAGCGGACTTCCCCCTGCCAGTGAACACCTGTGAAACCAGGCAGCTGCGTGCAGGGCGGCCCAGAACCTCCACCACACAGTCAGCCTTGTTCCGGAATTCTGAGTATGGGGAGGTTCTTTCATCTGTCTGCAGCACCCGGGATCTCCTAGGAGGCCTTCGCGTGTCTTCCCCGACTGCCTCCCATTGCGGGCTGCCGGGGAAAGGCGGGGGTTTTGCTGGACATGCAGGCAGCATCTAGTGCCTCCCCCTGGACGGGGGAGGTAATTAGCGGACTTCCCCCTGCCAGTGAACACCTGTGACACCAGGCAGCTGCGTGGAGGGCGGCCCCAAACCTCCCCCACACAGTCAGCCGTGTTCCGGAATTCTAAGTGTGGGGAGGTTCCGTCTTCTGTCTGCAGCACCCGGGGTCTCCTAGAAGCCCTTCGCGTGTCTTCCCCGAGTCCCTCCCAGTGCGGGATGCCGGCGAAATGCGGGGGTAGGGATGGAAATGCAGGTAGCATTTAGTGCCTCCCCCTGGATAGGGGAGGTAATTAGCGGACTACCCCCTGCCAGGGAACACCTGTGACAACAGGGAGCTGGGTGGAGGGCGGCCCCGATACTCCACCACACAGTCAGCAGTGTTCCGGTATTCTGAGAGTTGGGAAGTTCCGTCATCTGTCTGCAGCACCCGGGATCACCTAGGTGCCTTTCGCGTGTCTTCGACGAGTGCTTCCCATTGCGGGCTGCCGGGGAAAGGCGGGGGTTGGGATGGAAATGCAGGTAGCATCTTTTGCCTTCCCCTGGATAGGGGAGGAAATTAGCGGATTTCCCTGACAGGGAACACCTGTGACACCAGGCAGCTGCGTTGAGGGAGGCCCCAAACCTCCCCCACACAGCCAGGCGTGTTCCGGAATTCTGAGTGTGTGGAGGTTCCGTCTTCTGTCTGCAGCACCCGGGATCTCCTAGGAGCGCTTCTCGTGTCTTCCCCGAGTGCCTCCCAGTGCGGGCTGCCGGGGAATGAGGGGGTTGAGCTGGAAATGCAGGTAGCATCTAGTGACTTCCCCTGGATAGGGGAGGTAATTAGCGGACTTCCCCTTGCCAGGGAATACCTGTGACACCAGGCAGCCTCGTGGAGGACGGCCTCAAACCTCCCCCACACAGTCAGCCGTGTTCCGGAATTCTGAGTGTGGGGAGGTTCCGTCATCTGTCTGCAGCATCCGGGATCTCCTAGGTGCCTTTCGCGTGTCTTTGACGAGTGCTTCCCAGTGCGGGCTGCCTGGGAAAGTCGGGGGTTGGGATGGAAATGCAGGTAGCATCTAGTGCCTCCCCCTGGATAGGGGAGGAAATTAGCGGATTTCCCCTCACAGGGAACACCTGTGACACCAGGCAGCTGCGTTGAGGGCGGCCCCAAACCTCCCCCACACAGCCAGGATTGTTCCGGAATTCTGAGTGTGGGGAGGTTCCGTCTTCTGTCTGCAGCACCCGGGATCTCCTAGGAGCCCTTCCCGTGTCTTCCCCGAGTCCCTCCCAGTGCGGGCTGCCGGGGAATGAGGGGGTTGGGCTGGAAATGCAGGTAGCATCTAGTGCCTCCCTCTGGACAGGGGAGGTAATTAGCGTACTTCCCCCTGCCAGGGAACACCTGTGAAAACAGGCAGCTGCGTGGCCGTCGGCCCCAAACGTCCCCCAAACAATCAGCCGTGTTCCGGAATTCTGAGTGTGGGGAGGTTCCGTCATCTGTCTGCAGCACCCGGGATCTCCTAGGAGCCCTTCGCGTATCTTCCCCGAGTCCCTCCCAGTGCGGGCTGCCGGGGAAAGGCGGGGGTTGTGCTGGAAATTCAGGTAGCATCTAGTGCCTCCTCCTGGACAAGGAGGTATTTAGCGGACTTACCACTGCCAAGAAACACCTGTGACACCAGGCAGCTGCGTGGAGGGCGGCCCCAAACCTCCCCAAAACAATCAGCCGTGTTCCAGAATTCTGAGTGTGGGGAGGTTCCGTCTTCTGTCTGCAGGACCCGGGATCTCCTAGGAGCAATTCTCGTGTCTTCCCCGAGTGCCTCCCAGTGCGGGCTGCCGGGGAAATGCGGGGGTTGGGCTGGAAATGCAGGTAGAATCTAGTGACTCCCCCTGGACAGGGGAATTAATTAGCGGACTTCACCCTGCAAGGGAACACCTGTGACCCCAGGCAGCTGCTTTGAGGGCGGCCCCAAACCTACCCCACACAATCAGCCGTGTTCCGGAATTCTGAGTGTGGGGAGGTTCCGTCTTCTGTCTGCAGCACCCGGGATCTCCTAGGAGCCCTTCGCGTGTCTTCCCCGAGTCCCTCCCAGTGCGGGATGCCGGCGAAATGCGGGGGTAGGGATGGAAATGCAGGTAGCATTTAGTGCCTCCCCCTGGATAGGGGAGGTAATTAGCGGACTACACCCTGCCAGGGAACACCTGTGACAACAGGGAGCTGGGTGGAGGGCGGCCCCGATACTCCACCACACAGTCAGCAGTGTTCCGGTATTCTGAGAGTTGGGAAGTTCCGTCATCTGTCTGCAGCACCCGGGATCACCTAGGTGCCTTTCGCGTGTCTTTGACGAGTGCTTCCCATTGCGGGCTGCCGGGGAAAGGCGGGGGTTGGGATGGAAATGCAGGTAGCATCTTTTGCCTTCCCCTGGATAGGGGAGGAAATTAGCGGATTTCCCTGACAGGGAACACCTGTGACACCAGGCAGCTGCGTTGAGGGAGGCCCCAAACCTCCCCCACACAGCCAGGCGTGTTCCGGAATTCTGAGTGTGTGGAGGTTCCGTCTTCTGTCTGCAGCACCCGGGATCTCCTAGGAGCCCTTCTCGTGTCTTCCCCGAGTGCCTCCCAGTGCGGGCTGCCGGGGAATGAGGGGGTTGAGCTGGAAATGCAGGTAGCATCTAGTGACTTCCCCTGGATAGGGGAGGTAATTAGCGGACTTCCCCTTGCCAGGGAATACCTGTGACACCAGGCAGCCTCGTGGAGGACGGCCTCAAACCTCCCCCACACAGTCAGCCGTGTTCCGGAATTCTGAGTGTGGGGAGGTTCCGTCATCTGTCTGCAGCATCCGGGATCTCCTAGGTGCCTTTCGCGTGTCTTTGACGAGTGCTTCCCAGTGCGGGCTGCCTGGGAAAGTCGGGGGTTGGGATGGAAATGCAGGTAGCATCGAGTGCCTCCCCCTGGATAGGGGAGGAAATTAGCGGATTTCCCCTCACAGGGAACACCTGTGACACCAGGCAGCTGCGTTGAGGGCGGCCCCAAACCTCCCCCACACAGCCAGGATTGTTCCGGAATTCTGAGTGTGGGGAGGTTCCGTCTTCTGTCTGCAGCACCCGGGATCTCCTAGGAGCCCTTCCCGTGTCTTCCCCGAGTCCCTCCCAGTGCGGGCTGCCGGGGAATGAGGGGGTTGGGCTGGAAATGCAGGTAGCATCTAGTGCCTCCCTCTGGACAGGGGAGGTAATTAGCGTACTTCCCCCTGCCAGGGAACACCTGTGAAAACAGGCCGCTGCGTGGCCGTCGGCCCCAAACCTCCCCCAAACAATCAGCCGTGTTCCGGAATTCTGAGTGTGGGGAGGTTCCGTCATCTGTCTGCAGCACCCGGGATCTCCTATGAGCCCTTCGCGTATCTTCCCCGAGTCCCTCCCAGTGCGGGCTGCCGGGGAAAGGCGGGGGTTGTGCTGGAAATTCAGGTAGCATCTAGTGCCTCCTCCTGGACAAGGAGGTATTTAGCGGACTTACCACTGCCAAGAAACACCTGTGACACCAGGCAGCTGCGTGGAGGGCGGCCCCAAACCTCCCCAAAACAATCAGCCGTGTTCCAGAATTCTGAGTGTGGGGAGGTTCCGTCTTCTGTCTGCAGGACCCGGGATCTCCTAGGAGCAATTCTCGTGTCTTCCCCGAGTGCCTCCCAGTGCGGGCTGCCGGGGAAATGCGGGGGTTGGGCTGGAAATGCAGGTAGAATCTAGTGACTCCCCCTGGACAGGGGAATTAATTAGCGGACTTCACCCTGCAAGGGAACACCTGTGACCCCAGGCAGCTGCTTTGAGGGCGGCCCCAAACCTACCCCACACAATCAGCCGTGTTCCGGAATTCTGAGTGTGGGGATGTTCCGTCTTCTGTCTGCAGCACCCGGGATCTCCTAGGAGCCCTTCGCGTGTCTTCCCCGAGTCCCTCTCAGTGCGGACTGCCGGGGAAAGGCGGGGTTTGGGCTGGAAATGCAGGTAGCATCTAGTGACCCCCCCTGGACAGGGGAGGTATTTAGCGGACTTCCCCCTGCCAGGGAACACCTGTGACACCAGGCAGCTTCGTGGAGGGCGGCCCCGAAATTTCACCACACAGTCAGCAGTGTTCCAGAATTCTGAGTGTTGGGAGGTTCCGTCATCTGTCTGCAGCACCCGGGATCTCCTAGGAGGCCTTCGCGTGTCTTCCCCGACTGCCTCCCAGTGCGGGCTGCCGGGGAAAGGCGGGGGATTTGCTGGACATGCAGGCAGGATCTAGTGCCTCCCCCTGGACAGGGGAGGTAATTAGCGGAATTCCCCCTGTCCGGGAACACCTGTGACACCAGGCAGCTGCGTGGAGGGCGGCCCCAAACCTCCCCCAAATAGTCAGCCGTGTTCCGGAATTCTGAGTGTGGGGAGGTTCCGTCTTCTGTCTGCAGCACCCAGGGTCTCCTAGAAGCCCTTCGCGTGTCTTCCCCGAGTCCCTCCCAGTGCGGGATGCCGGCGAAATGCGGGGGTAGGGATGGAAATGCAGGTAGCATTTACTGCCTCCCCCTGGATAGGGGAGGTAATTAGCGGAATTCCCCCTGCCAGGGAACACCTGTGACACCAGGGAGCTGCGTGGAGGGCGGCCCCGATCCTCCACCACACAGTCAGCAGTGTTCCGGTGTTCTGAGTGTTGGGAAGTTCCGTCATCTGTCTGCAGCACCCGGGATCACCTAGGTGCCTTTCGCGTGTCTTCGACGAGTGCTTCCCACTGCGGGCTGCCGGGGAAAGGCGGGGGTTGGGATGGAAATGCAGGTAGCATCTAGTGCCTCCCCCTGGATAGGGGAGGAAATTAGCGGATTTCCCCTGACAGGGAACACCTGTGACACCAGGCAGCTGCGTTCAGGGAGGCCCCAAACCTCCCCCACACAGTCAGCCGTGTTCCGGAATTCTGAGTGTGGGGAGGTTCCGTCATCTGTCTGCAGCACCCGGGGTCTCCTAGGAGCCCTTCGCGTATCTTCCCCGAGTCCCTCCCTGTGCGGGCTGCCGGTGAAATGCGGCGGTTTGGCTGGAAATGCAGGTAGCATCTAGTGCCTCCCCCTGGACAAGGGAGGTATTTAGCGGACTTACCACTGCCAAGAAACACCTGTGACACCAGGCAGCTGCATGGAGGGCGGCCCCATACATCCCCAAAACAATCAGCCGTGTTCCGGAATTCTGAGTGTGTGGAGGTTCCGTCTTCTGTCTGCATCACCCGGGATCTCCTTGGAGTACTTCGCGTGTCTTCCCCGAGTGCCTCCCAGTGCGGGCTGCAGGGGAAAGGCGGGGGGTGGACTGGAAATGCAGGTAGCATCTAGTGCATCCCCCTGGACAGGGGAGGTAATTACCGGAATTCCCCCTGTCAGGGAACACCTGTGACAACATGCAGATGCGTTGAGTGCGGCCACAAACCTCCCCCACTCAATCAGCCTTGTTCCGGAATTCTGAGTGTGGGGAGGTTCCGTCATCTGTCTGCAGCACCCGGGATATCCTAGGAGCCCTTCGCGTGTCTTCCCCGAGTGCCTCCCCGTACGGGCTGCCGAGGAAATGCGTGGGTTTGGCTGGAAATGCAGGTAGCATCTAGTGCCTCCCCCTGGACAGGGGAGGTAATTAGCGTACTTCCCCCTGCCAGGGAACACCTGTGACACCAGGCAGCTGCGTGGCCGTCGGCGCCAAACCTCCCCCACACAATCAGCCGTGTTCCGGAATTCTGAGTGTGGGGAGGTTCCGTCTTCTGTCTGCAGCACCCGGGGTCTCCTAGAAGCCCTTCGAGTGTCTTCCCCGAGTCCTTCCCAGTGCGGGATGCCGGCGAAATGCGGGGGTAGGGATGGAAATGCAGGTAGCATTTAGTGCCTCCCCCTGGATAGGGGAGGTAATTAGCGGACTACCCCCTGCCAGGAAACACCTGTGACAACAGGGAGCTGCGTGGAGGGCGGCCCCGATCCTCCACCACACAGTCAGCAGTGTTCCGGTATTCTGAGAGTTGGGAAGTTCCGTCATCTGCCTTCAGCACCCGGCATCACCTAGGTGCCTTTCGCGTGTCTTCGACGAGTGCTTCCCATTGCGGGCTGCCTGGGAAAGGCGGGGGTTGGGATGGAAATGCAGGTAGCATCTTTTGCCTCCCCCTGTATAGGGGAGGAAATTAGCGGATATCCCTGACAGGGAACACCTGTGACACCACGCAGCTGCGTTGAGGGAGGCCCCAAACCTCCCCCACACAGCCAGGCGTGTTCCGGAATTCTGAGTGTGGGGAGGTTCCGTCTTCTGTGTGCAGCACCCGGGATCTCCTAGGAGCCCTTCGCGTATCTTCCCCGAGTCCTCCCAGTGCGGGCTGCCGTGGAAAGGTGGGGGTTGTGCTGGAAATTCAGGTAGCATCTAGTGCCTCCCTCTGGACAGGGGAGGAAATTAGCGTTCTTCCCCCTGCCAGGGAACACCTGTGAAAACAGGCAGCTGCGTGGCCGTCGGCCCCAAACCTCCCCCAAACAATCAGCCGTGTTCCGGAATTCTGAGTGTGGGGAGGTTCCGTCATCTGTCTGCAGCACCCGGGATCTCCTAGGAGCCCTTCGCGTATCTTCCCCGTGTCCCTCCCAGTGCGGGCTGCCGGGGAAAGGCGGGGTTTGTGCTGGAAATTCAGGTAGCATCTAGTGCCTCCTCCTGGACAAGGAGGTATTTAGCGGACTTACCACTGCCAAGAAACACCTGTGACACCAGGCAGCTGCGTGGATGGCGGCCCCAAACCTCCCCAAAACAATCAGCCGTGTTCCAGAATTCTGAGTGTGGGGAGGTTCCGTCTTCTGTCTGCAGGACCCGGGATCTCCTAGGAGCACTTCTCATGTCTTCCCCGAGTGCCTCCCAGTGCGGGCTGCCGGGGAAATGCGGGGGTTGGGCTGGAAATGCAGGTAGAATCTAGTGACTCCCCCTGGACAGGGGAATTAATTAGCGGACTTCACCCTGCCAGGGAACACCTGTGACCCCAGGCAGCTGCTTGGATGGCGGCCCCAAACCTACCCCACACAATCAGCCGTGTTCCGGAATTCTGAGTGTGGGGAGGTTCCGTCTTCTGTCTGCAGCACCCGGGATCTCCTAGGAGGCCTTCGCGTGTCTTCCCCGACTGCCTCCCAGTGCGGGCTGCTGGGGAAAGGCGGGGGTTTTGCTGGACATGCAGGCAGCATCTAGTGCCTCCCCCTGGACAGGGGAGGTAATTAGCGAACTTCCCCCTGTCCGGGAACACCTGTGACACCAGGCAGCTGCGTGGAGGGCGGCCCCAAACCTCCCCCACACAGTCAGCCGTGTTCCGGAATTCTGAGTGTGGGGAGGTTCCGTCTTCTGTCTGCAGAACCCGGGGTCTCCTAGAAGCCCTTCGCGTGTCTTCCCCGAGTCCCTCCCAGTGCGGGATGCCGGCGAAATGCGGGGGTAGGGATGGAAATGCAGGTAGCATTTAGTGCCTCCCCCTGGATAGGGGAGGTAATTGGGGTCTTCCCCTTGCCAGGGAACACCTGTGACACCAGGGAGCTGCGTGGAGGGCGGCCCCGATCCTGCAACACAGTCAGAAGTGTTCCGGGATTCTGAGAGTTGGGAAGTTCCGTCATCTGTCTGCAGCACCCAGGATCACCTAGGTGCCTTTCGCGTGTCTTCGACGAGTGCTTCCCAGTGCAGGCTGCCAGGGAAAGGCGGGGGTTGGGATGGAAATGCAGGTAGCATCTAGTGCCTCCCCCTGGATAGGGGAGGAAATTAGCGGATTTCCCCTGAGAGGGAACACCTGTGACACCAGGCAGCTGCGTTGAGGGAGGCCCCAAACCTCCCCCACACAATCAGCCGTGTTCCGGAATTCTGAGTGTGGGGAGGTTCCGTCATCTGTCTGCAGCACCCGGGATCACCTAGGTGCCTTTCGCGTGTCTTCGACGAGTGCTTCCTATTGCGGGCTGCCGGGAAAAGGCGGGGGTTGGGATGGAAATGCAGGTAGCATCTTTTGCCTCCCCCTGGATAGGGGAGGAAATTAGCGGATTTCCCTGACAGGGAACACCTGTGACACCAGGCAGCTGCGTTGAGGGAGGCCCCAAACCTCCCCTACACAGCCAGGCGTGTTCCGGAATTCTGAGTGTGTGGAGGTTCCGTCTTCTGTCTGCAGCACCCGGGATCTCCTAGGAGCCCTTCTCGTGTCTTCCCCGAGTACCTCCCAGTGCGGGATGCCGGGGAATGAGGGGGGTGAGCTGGAAATGCAGGTAGCATCTAGTGAATTCCCCTGGACAGGGGAGGTAATTAGCGGACTTCCCCTTGCCAGGGAATACCTGTGACACCAGGTAACCTCGTGGAGGACGGCCTCAAACCTCCCCAACACAGTCAGCCGTGTTCCGGAATTCTGAGTGTGGGGAGGTTCCGTCATCTGTCTGCAGCACCCGGGATCTCCTAGGTGCCTTTCGCGTGTCTTCGACGAGTGCTTCCCAGTGCGGGCTGCCGGGGAAAGGCGGGGGTTGGGATGGAAATGCAGGTAGCATCTAGTGCCTCCCCCTGGATAGGGGAGGAAATTAGCGGATTTCCCCTCACAGGGAACACCTGTGACACCAGGCAGCTGCGTTAAGGGCGGCCCCAAACCTCCCCCACACAGCCAGGATTGTTCCGGAATTCTGAGTGTGGGGAGGTTCCGTCTTCTGTCTGCAGCACTCGGGATCTCCTAGGAGCCCTTCGCGTGTCTTCCCCGAGTCCCTCCCAGTGCGGGCTCCGGGGAATGAGGGGGTTGGGCTGGAAATGCAGGTAGCATCTAGTGCCTCCCTCTGGACAGGGGAGGTAATTAGCGTACTTCCCCCTGCCAGGGAACACCTGTGAAAACAGGCAGCTGCGTGGCCGTCGGCCCCAAACCTCCCCCAAACAATCAGCCGTGTTCCGGAATTCTGAGTGTGGGGAGGTTCCGTCATCAGTCTGCAGCACCCGGGATCTCCTAGAAGCCTTTCGCGTGTCTTCCCCGAGTCCTTCCCAGTGCGGGATGCCGGCGAAATGCGGGGTTAGGGATGGAAATGCAGGTAGCATTTTGTGCCTCCCCCTGGATAGGGGAGGTAATTAGCGGTCTTCCCACTGCCAGGGAACACCTGTGACACCAGGGAGTTGCGTGGAGGGCGGCCCCGATCCTCCAACACAGTCAGAAGTGTTCCGGTATTCTGAGAGTTGGGAAGTTCCGTCATCTGTCTGCAGAACCCAGGATCACCTAGGTGCCTTTCGCGTGTCTTCGACGAGTGCTTCCCTGTGCAGGCAGACGGGGAAAGGCGGGGGTTGGGATGGAAATGCCGGTAGCATCTAGTGCCTCCCCCTGGATAGGGGAGGAAATTAGCGGATTTCACCTGAGAGGGAACACTTGTGACACCAGGCAGCTGCGTTGAGGGAGGCCCCAAACCTCCCCCACACAATCAGCCGTGTTCCAGAATTCTGAGTGTGGGGAGGTTCCGTCTTCTGTCTGCAGCACCCGGGATCTCCTAGGAGCCCTTCGCGTGTCTTCCCCGGGTCCCTCCCAGGGCGGGCTGCCGGGGAAAGGCGGGGTATGGGCTGGAAATGCAGGTAGCATCTAGTGCCTCACCCTGGAAAGGGGAGGTAATTAGCGGACATCACCCTGCCAGGGAACACGTGTGACACCAGGCAGCTGCGTGGTGGGCGGCCCCAAAACTCCCCCACAGAGTCAGCCGTGTTCCAGAATTCTGAGTGTGGGGAGGCTCCGTCTTCTCTATGTAGCACCCGGGATCTCCTAGGAGCCCTTCTCGTGTCTTCCCCGAGTGGTCCCAGTGCGGTCTGCCGGGGAAAGTCGGGGGTTTGGCTAGAAATGCAGGTAGCATCCAGTGCCTCCCCCTGGACAAGGGAGATAATTAGCGGATTTCCCCCTGCCAGGGAACACCTGTGACACCAGGCAGCTGCGTGGAGGGCGGCCCTAATCATCCCACACACAGTCAGCCGTGTTCCGGAATTCTGAGTGTGGGGAGGTTCCGTCTTCTGTCTGCAGCACCCGGGATCTCCTAGGAGACCTTCGCGTGTCTTCCCCGACTCCCTCCCAGTGCGGGCTGCCGGGGAATGAGGGGGTTGGGCTGGAAATGCAGGTAGCATCTAATGCCTCCCTCTGGATAGGGGAGGTAATTAGCGTACTTCCCCCTGCCAGGGAACACCTGTGACACCAGGCAGCCTCGTGGAGGACGGCCCCAAACCTCCCCCAAACAGTCAGCCGTGTTCCGGAATTCTGAGTGTGGGGAGGTTCCGTCATCTGTCTGCATCACCCGGGGTCTCCTAGGAGCCCTTCGCGTATCTTCCCCGAGTCCCACCCAGTGCGGGATGCCGGGGAAAGGCGGGGGTTGGGCTGGAAATGCAGGTAGCATCTAGTGCCTCCTCCTGGACAAGGGAGGTATTTAGCGGACTTCCCCCTGCCAAGGAACACCTGTGACCCCAGGCAGCTGCGTGGAGGGCGGCCCCAAATCTCCCCCACACAATCAGCCGTGTTCCGGAATTCTGAGTGTGGGGAGGTTCCGTCTTCTGTCTGCAGCACCCGGGATCTCCTAGGAGCACTTCGCGTGTCTTCCCCGAGTCCCTCTCAGTGCGGACTGCCGGGGAAAGGCGGGGTATGGGCTGGAAATGCAGGTAGCTTCTAGTGCCTCCCCCTGGACAGGGGAGGTAATTAGCAGACTTCCCCCTGCCAGTGAACACCTGTGAAACCAGGCAGCTGCGTGCAGGGCGGCCCCGAACCTCCACAACACATCAGAAGTGTTCCGGAATGCTGAGTGTTGGGAGGTACTGTCATCTGTCTGCAGCACCCGGGATCTCTTTTGATCCCTTCGCGTGTCTTCCCCGAGTGCCTCCCAGTGCGGTCTGCCGGGGAAAGTCGGGGGTTGGGCTGGAAATGCAGGTAGAATCTTGTGCCACACCCTGGAAAGGGGAGGTAATTAGCGGACATCACCCTGCCAGGGAACACGTGTGACACCAGGCAGCTGCGTGGAGGGCGGCCCCAAAACTCCCCCACAGAGTCAGCCGTGTTCCAGAATTCTGAGTGTGGGGAGGTTCCGTCATCTCTATGTAGCAACCGGGATCTCCTAGGAGCCCTTCTCGTGTCTTCCCCGAGTGGTCCCAGTGCGGGATGCCGGGGAAAGGCGGGGGTTGGGTTAGAAATTCAGGTAGCATCTAGTGCCTCCTCCTGGGCAAGGGAGGAATTTAGCGGACCTACCACTTCCAAGAAACACCTGTGACACCAGGCAGCTGCCTGGAGGGCGGCCCCAAACCTCCCCAAAACTATCAGCCGTGTTCCAGAATTCTGAGTGTGGGGAGGATCCGTCTTCTGTCTGCAGGACCCGGGATCTCCTAGGAGCCGTTCTCGTGTCTTCCCCGAGTGCCTCCCAGTGCGGGCTGCCGGGGAAATGCGGGGGTTGGGCTGGAAATGCAGGTAGCATCTAGTGACTCCCCCTGGACAGGGGAATTAATTAGCTGACTTCCCCCTGCCAGGGAACACCTGTAACCCCAGTCAGCTGCTTGGAGGGCGGCCCCAAACCTCCCCCACACAATCAGCCGTGTTCCGGAATTCTGAGTGTGGGGAGGTTCCGTCTTCTGTCTGCAGCACCCGGGATCTCCTAGGAGCCCTTCGCGAGTCTTCCCCGAGTCCCTCTCAGTGCGGACTCCCGGGGAAAGGCGGGGTTTGGGTTGGAAATGCAGGTAGCATCTAGTGCCTCCCACTGGACAGGGGAGGTAATTAGCGGACTTCCCCCTGCCAGGGAACACCTGTGACACCAGGCAGCTTCGTGGAGGGCGGCCCCGAAATTTCACCACACAGTCAGCAGTGTTCCAGAATTCTGAGTGTTGGGAGGTTCCGTCATCTGTCTGCAGCACCCGGGATATCCTAGGAGGCCTTCGCGTGTCTTCCCAGACTGCCTCTCAGTGCGGGCTGCCGGGGAAAGGCGGGCGTTTTGCTGGACATGCAGGCAGCATCTAGTGCCTCTCCCTGGACAGGGGAGGTAATTAGCGGACTTCCCCCTGTCCGGGAACTCCTGTGACACCAGGCAGCTGCGTGGAGGTCGGCCCCAAACCTCCCCCACACAGTCAGCCGTGTTCCGGAATTCTGAGTGTGGGGAGGTTCCGTCTTCTGTCTGCAGCACCCGGGGTCTCCTAGAAGCCCTTCGCGTGTCTTCCCCGAGTCCCTCCCAGTGCGGGATGCCGGCGAAATGCGGGGGTAGGGATGGAAATGCAGGTAGCATTTAGTGCCTCCCCCTGGATAGGGGAGATAATTAGCGGACTTCCCCCTGCCAGTGAACACCTGTGAAACCAGGCAGTTGCGTACAGGGCGGCCCCGAACCTCCATAACACATCTGAAGTGTTCCGGAATGCTGAGTGTTGGGAGGTACGGTCATCTGTCTGCAGCACCTGGGATCTCATTTGAGCCCTTCGCGTGTCTTCCCCGACTGCCTCCCAGTGCGGGCTGCCGGGGAAAGGCGGGGGTTTTGCTGGACATGCAGGCAGCATCTTGTGCCTCCCCCTGGACAGGGGAGGTAATTAGCGGAATTCCCCCTGTCCGGGAACACCTGTGACACCAGGCAGCTGTGTGGAGGGCGGCCCCAAACCTCCCCCACACAGTCAGCCGTGTTCCGGAATTCTCAGTTTGGGGAGGTTTCGTCTTCTGTCTGCAGCACCCGGGATCACCTAGGAGCCCTTCGCTTGTCTTTCCCGAGTCCCTCCCAGTGCGGGATGCCGGGGTAATACGGGGGTAGGGCTGGAAATGCAGGTAGCATATAGTGCCTCCTCCTGGACAAGTTAGGTATTTAGCGGACTTCCCCCTGCCAAGGAACACCTGTGACCCTAGGCAGCTGCGTGGAGGGCAGCCCCAAATCTCCCCCACACAATCAGCCGTGTTCCGGAATTCTGAGTGTGGGGAGGTTCCGTCTTCTGTCTGCAGCACCCGGGATCTCCTAGGAGCCCTTCGCGTGTCTTCCCCGAGTCCCTCTCAGTGCGGACTTCCGGGGAAAGGCGGCGTTTGGGCTGGAAATGCAGGTAGCATCTAGTGCCTCCCCCTGGACAGGAGAGGTAATTAGCGGACTTCCCCCTGCCAGGGAACACGTGTGACACCAGGCAGCTGCGTGGAGGGCGACCCCAAAACTCCCCCACAGAGTCAGCCCTGTTCCAGAATTCTGAGTGTGGGGAGGTTCCGTCATCTCTATGTAGCACCCGGGATCTCCTAGGAGCCCTTCTCGTGTCTTCCCCGAGTGGTCCCAGTGCGGTCTGCTGGGGAAAGGCGGGGGTTTGGCTAGAAATGCAGGTAGCATCCAGTGCCTCCCCCTGGACAAGGGAGGTAATTAGCGGATTTCCCCCTGCCAGGGAACACCTGTGACACCAGGCAGCTGCGTGGAGGGCGGCCCTAAACATCCCACACACAGTCAGCCGCGTTCCGGAATTCTGAGTGTGGGGAGGTTCCATCATCTCTATGCAGCACCCGGGATAACCTAGGAGCCATTCGCGTGTCTTCCCAGAGTCCTTCCCAGTGCGGACTGCCGGGGAAAGGCGGGGGTTAGGCTGGAAATGCAGGTAGCATCTAGTGCCTCCCTCTGGACAGGGGAGGTTATTAGCGTACTCCCCTGCCAGGGAACACCTCTGATACCAGGCAGCTGTGTTGGGGGCGGCCCCGATCCTCCACCACACAGTCAGCAGTGTTCCGTAATTCTGAGAGTTGGAAAGTTCCGTCATCTGTCTGCAGCACCCGGGATCTCCTAGGTGCCATTCGCGTGTCTTCGACGAGTGCTTCCCAGTGCGGGCTGCCGTGGAAAGGCGGGGGTTGGGATGGAAATGCAGGTAGCATCTAGTGCCTCCCCCTGGACAGGGGAGGAAATTAGCGGATTTCCCCTCACAGGGAACACCTGTGACACCAGGCAGCTGCGTTGAGGGCGGCACCAAACCTCCCCCACACAGCCAGGATTGTTCCGGAATTCTGAGTGTGGGGAGGTTCCGTCTTCTGTCTGCAGCACCCGGGATCTCCTAGGAGCCATTCGCGTGTCTTCCCCGACTCCCTCCCAGTGCGGGCTGCCGGGGAATGAGGGGGTTGGGCTGGAAATGCAGGTAGCATCTAGTGCCTCCTCCTGGACAAGGGAGGTATTTAGCGGACTTCCCCCTGCCAAGGAACACCTGTGACCCCAGGCAGCTGCGTGGAGGGCGGCCCCAAATCTCCCCCACACAATCAGCCGTGTTCCGGAATTCTGAGTGTGGGGAGGTTCCGTCTTCTGTCTGCAGCACCCGGGATCTCCTAGGAGCACTTCGCGTGTCTTCCCCGAGTCCCTCTCAGTGCGGACTGCCGGGGAAAGGCGGGGTATGGGCTGGAAATGCAGGTAGCATCTAGTGCCTCCCCCTGGACAGGGGAGGTAATTAGCAGACTTCCCCCTGCCAGTGAACACCTGTGAAACCAGGCAGCTGCGTGCAGGGCGCCCCCGAACCTCCACAACACATCAGAAGTGTTCCGGAATGCTGAGTGTTGGGAGGTACTGTCATCTGTCTGCAGCACCCGGGATCTCTTTTGATCCCTTCGCGTGTCTTCCCCGAGTGCCTCCCAGTGCGGTCTGCCGGGGAAAGTCGGGGGTTGGGCTGGAAATGCAGGTACAATCTTGTGCCACAGCCTGGAAAGGGGAGGTAATTAGCGGACATCACCCTGCCAGGGAACACGTGTGACACCAGGCAGCTGCGTGGAGGGCGGCCCCAAAACTCCCCCACAGAGTGAGCCGTGTTCCAGAATTCTGAGTGTGGGGAGGTTCCGTCTTCTCTATGTAGCAACCGGGATCTCCTAGGAGCCCTTCTCGTGTCTTCCTCGAGTGGTCCCAGTGCGGGATGCCGGGGAAAGGCGGGGGTTGGGTTAGAAATTCAGGTAGCATCTAGTGCCTCCTCCTGGGCAAGGGAGGAATTTAGCGGACCTACCACTTCCAAGAAACACCTGTGACACCAGGCAGCTGCCTGGAGGGCGGCAACAAACATCCCCAAAACTATCAGCCGTGTTCCAGAATTCTGAGTGTGGGGAGGATCCGTCTTCTGTCTGCAGGACCCGGGATCTCCTAGGAGCCGTTCTCGTGTCTTCCCCGAGTGCCTCCCAGTGCGGGCTGCCGGGGAAATGCGGGGGTTGGGCTGGAAATGCAGGTAGCATCTAGTGACTCCCCCTGGACAGGGGAATTAATTAGCTGACTTCCCCCTGCCAGGGAACACCTGTGACCCCAGGCAGCTGCTTGGAGGGCGGCCCCAAACCTCCCCCACACAATCAGCCGTGTTCCGGAATTCTGAGTGTGGGGAGGTTCCGTCTTCTGTCTGCAGCACCCGGGATCTCCTAGGAGCCTTTCGCGAGTCTTCCCCGAGTCCCTCTCAGTGCGGACTGCCGGGGAAAGGCGGGGTTTGGGTTGGAAATGCAGGTAGCATCTAGTGCCTCCCCCTGGACAGGGGAGGTAATTAGCGGACTTCCCTCTGCCAGGGAACACCTGTGACACCAGGCAGCTTCGTGGAGGGCGGCCCCGAAATTTCACCACACAGTCAGCAGTGTTCCAGAATTCTGAGTGTTGGGAGGTTCCGTCATCTGTCTGCAGCACCCGGGATATCCTAGGAGGCCTTCGCGTGTCTTCCCAGACTGCCTCTCAGTGCGGGCTGCCGGGGAAAGGCGGGCGTTTTGCTGGACATGCAGGCAGCATCTAGTGCCTCTCCCTGGACAGGGGAGGTAATTAGCGGTCTTCCCCCTGTCCGGGAACTCCTGTGACACCAGGCAGCTGCGTGGAGGTCGGCCCCAAACCTCCCCCACACAGTCAGGCGTGTTCCGGAATTCTGAGTGTGGGGAGGTTCCGTCTTCTGTCTGCAGCACCCGGGGTCTCCTAGAAGCCCTTCGCGTGTCTTCCCCGAGTCCCTCCCAGTGCGGGATGCCGGCGAAATGCGGGGGTAGGGATGGAAATGCAGGTAGCATTTAGTGCCTCCCCCTGGATAGGGGAGATAATTAGCGGACTTCCCCCTGCCAGGGAACACCTGTGACACCAGGGTGCTGCGTGGAGGGCGGCCCCGATCCTCCACCACACAGTCAGCAGTGTTCCGGTATTCTGAGTGTTGGGAAATTCCGTCATCTGTCTGCAGCACCCGGGATCACCTAGGTGCCTTTCGCGTGTCTTCGACGAGTGCTTCCCAGTGCGGGCTGCCGGGGAAAGGCGGGGTTTGGGATGGAAATGCAGGTAGCATCTAGTGCCTCCCCCTGGATAGGGGAGGAATTTAGCGGATTTCCCCTGACAGGGAACACAAGTGACACCAGGCAGCTGCGTTGAGGGAGGCCCCAAACTTCCCCACACAGTCAGCCATGTTCCGGAATTCTGAGTGTGGGGAGGTTCCGTCTTCTGTCTGCAGCACCCGGGATCTCCTAGGAGCCCTTCTCGTGTCTTCCCCGAGTGCCTCCCAGTGCGGGCTGCCGGGGAATGAGGGGGATGAGCTGGAAATGCAGGTAGCATCTAGTGACTTCCCCTGGAAAGGGGAGGTAATTAGCGGACTTCCCCCTGCCAGTGAACACCTGTGAAACCAGGCAGCTGCGTGCAGGGCGGCCCCAAATCTCCCCCACACAATCAGCCGTGTTCCGGAATTCTGAGTGTGGGGAGGTTCCGTCTTCTGTCTGCAGCACCCGGGATCTCCTAGGAGCACTTCGCGTGTCTTCCCCGAGTCCCTCTCAGTGCGGACTGCCGGGGAAAGGCGGGGTATGGGCTGGAAATGCAGGTAGCATCTAGTGCCTCCCCATGGAGAGGGGAGGTAATTAGCGGACTTCCCCCTGCCAGTGAACACCTGTGAAACCAGGCAGTTGCGTACAGTGCGGCCCCGAAACTCCATAACACATCTGAAGTGTTCCGGAATGCTGAGTGTTGGGAGGTACGGTCATCTGTCTGCAGCACCTGGGATCTCATTTGAGCCCTTCGCGTGTCTTCCCCGACTGCCTCCCAGTGCGGGCTGCCGGGGAAAGGCGGGGTTTTGCTGGACATGCAGGCAGCATCTTGTGCCTCCCCCTGGACAGGGGAGGTAATTAGCGGAATTCCCCCTGTCCGGGAACACCTGTGACACCAGGCAGCTGCGTGGAGGGCGGCCCCAAACCTCCCCCACTCAGTCAGCCGTGTTCCGGAATTCTCAGTTTGGGGAGGTTTCGTCTTTTGTCTGCAGCACCCGGGATCACCTAGGAGCCCTTCGCTTGTCTTTCCCGAGTCCCTCCCAGTGCGGGATGCCGGGGTAATACGGGGGTAGGGCTGGAAATGCAGGTAGCATATAGTGCCTCCTCCTGGACAAGTTAGGTATTTAGCGGACTTCCCCCTGCCAAGGAACACCTGTGACCCCAGGCAGCTGCGTGGAGGGCAGCCCCAAAACTCCCCCACACAATCAGCCGTGTTCCGGAATTCTGAGTGTGGGGAGGATCCGTCTTCTGTCTGCAGCACCCAGGATCTCCTAGGAGCCCTTCGCGTGTCTTCCCCGAGTCCCTCTCAGTGCGGACTTCCGGGGAAAGGCGGCGTTTGGGCTGGAAATGCAGGTAGCATCTAGTGCCTCCCCCTGGACAGGAGAGGTAATTAGCGGACTTCCCCCTGCCAGGGAACACGTGTGACACCAGGCAGCTGCGTGGAGGGCGACCCCAAAACTCCCCCACAGAGTCAGCCGTGTTCCAGAATTCTGAGTGTGGGGAGGTTCCGTCATCTCTATGTAGCACCCGGGATCTCCTAGGAGCCCTTCTCGTGTCTTCCCCGAGTGGTCCCAGTGCGGTCTGCTGGGGAAAGGCGGGGGTTTGGCTAGAAATGCAGGTAGCATCCAGTGCCTCCCCCTGGACAAGGGAGGTAATTAGCGGATTTCCCCCTGCCAGGGAACACCTGTGACACCAGGCAGCTGCGTGGAGGGCGGCCCTAAACATCCCACACACAGTCAGCCGCGTTCCGGAATTCTGAGTGTGGGGAGGTTCCATCATCTCTATGCAGCACCCGGGATAACCTAGGAGCCATTCGCGTGTCTTCCCAGAGTCCTTCCCAGTGCGGACTGCCGGGGAAAGGCGGGGGTTAGGCTGGAAATGCAGGTAGCATCTAGTGCCTCCCTCTGGACAGGGGAGGTTATTAGCGTACTTCCCCTGCCAGGGAACACCTCTGATACCAGGCAGCTGTGTTGGGGGCGGCCCCGATCCTCCACCACACAGTCAGCAGTGTTCCGTAATTCTGAGAGTTGGAAAGTTCCGTCATCTGTCTGCAGCACCCGGGATCTCCTAGGTGCCATTCGCGTGTCTTCGACGAGTGCTTCCCAGTGCGGGCTGCCGTGGAAAGGCGGGGGGTGGGATGGAAATGCAGGTAGCATCTAGTGCCTCCCCCTGTACAGGGGAGGAAATTAGCGGATTTCCCCTCACAGGGAACACCTGTGACACCAGGCAGCTGCGTTGAGGGCGGCACCAAACCTCCCCCACACAGCCAGGATTGTTCCGGAATTCTGAGTGTGGGGAGGTTCCGTCTTCTGTCTGCAGCACCCGGGATCTCCTAGGAGCCCTTCGCGTGTCTTCCCCGAGTCCCTCCCAGTGCGGGCTGCCGGGGAATGAGGGGGTTGGGATGGAAATTCAGGTAGCATCTAGTGCCTCCCTCTGGACAGGGGAGGTAATTAGCGTACTTCCCCCTGCCAGGGAACACCTGTGACACCAGGCAGCCTCGTGGAGGACGGCCCCAAACCTACCCCACACAGTCAGCCGTGTTCCGGAATTCTGAGTGTGGGGAGGTACGGTCATCTGTCTGCAGCACCCGGGATCTCATTTGAGCCCTTCGCGTGTCTTCCCCGAGTCCCTCTCAGTGCGGACTACCAGGGAAAGGCGGGGTATGGGCTGGAAATGCAGGTAGCATCTAGTGCCTCCCCCTGGACAGGGGAGGTAATTAGCGGACTTCCCCCTGCCAGTGAACACCTGTGAAACCAGTCAGCTGCGTGCAGGGCGGCCCCGAACCTCCACAACACATCAGAAGTGTTCCGGAATGCTGAGTGTTGGGAGGTACGGTCATCTGTCTGCAGCACCCGGGATCTCATTTGAGCCCTTCGCGTGTCTTCCCCGACTGCCTCCCAGTGCGGGCTGCCGGGGAAAGGCGGGGGTTTTGCTGGACATGCAGGCAGCATCTAGTGCCTCCCCCTGGACAGGGGAGGTAATTAGCGGAATTCCCCCTGTCCGGGAACACCTGTGACACCAGGCAGCTGCGTGGAGGGCGGCCCCAAACCTCCCCCACACAGTCAGCCGTGTTCCGGAATTCTCAGTTTGGGGAGGTTTCGTCTTCTGTCTGCAGCACCCGGGATCACCTAGGAGCCTTTCGCGTGTCTTTCCCGAGTCCCTATCAGTGCGGGATGCCGGGGAAATACGGGGGTAGTGCTGGAAATGCAGGTAGCATATAGTGCCTCCTCCTGGACAAGTTAGGTATTTAGCGGACTTCCCCCTGCCAAGGAACACCTGTGACCCCAGGCAGCTGCGTGGAGGGCAGCCCCAAATCTCCCCCACACAATCAGCCGTGTTCCGGAATTCTGAGTGTGGGGAGGTTCCGTCTTCTGTCTGCAGCACCCGGGATCTCCTAGGAGCCCTTCGCGTGTCTTCCCCGAGTCCCTCCCAGTGCGGGCTGCCGGGGAATGAGGGGGTTGGGCTGGAAATGCAGGTAGCATCTAGTGCCTCCCCCTGGACAGGGGAGGTAATTAGCGTACTTCCCCCTGCCAGTGAACACCTGTGAAACCAGGCAGCTGCGTGCAGGGCGGCCCCGAACCTCCACAACACATCAGAAGTGTTCCGGAATGCTGAATGTTGGGAGGTACGGTCATCTGTCTGCAGCACCCAGGATTTCTTTTGAGTCCTTCGCGTGACTTCCCCGAGTGCATCCCAGTGCGGTCTGACGGGGAAAGTCGGGGGTTGGGCTGGAAATGCAGGTAGAATCTAGTGCCTCACACTGGAAAAGGGAGGTAATTAGCGGACATCACCCTGCCAGGGAACACGTGTGACACCAGGCAGCTTCGTGGAGGGCGGCCCCGAAATTTCACCACACAGTCAGCAGTGTTCCAGAATTCTGAGTGTTGGGAGGTTCCGTCATCTGTCTGCAGCACCCGGGGTCTCCTAGAAGCCCTTCGCGTGTCTTCCCCGAGTCCCTCCCAGTGCGGGATGCCGGGGAAAGGCGGGGGTTTTGCTGGACATGCAGGCAGCATCTAGTGCCTCCCCCTGGACAGGGGAGGAAATTAGCGGATTTCCCCTGACAGGGAACACCTGTGACACCAGGCAGCTGCCTTGAGGGAGGCCCCAAACCTCCCCCACACAGTCAGCCGTGTTCCGGAATTCTGAGTGTGGGGAAGTTCCGTCTTCTGTCTGCAGCACCCGGGATCTCCTAGGAGCCCTTCGCGTGTCTTCCCCGAGTCCCTCTCAGTGCGGACTGCCAGGGAAAGGCGGGCTTTGGGCTGGAAATGCAGGTAGAATCTAGTGCCTCCCCCTGGACAGGGGAGGTAATTAGCGGAATTCCCCCTGCCAGGGAACACGTGTGACACCAGGCAGCTGCGTGGAGGGCGGCCCCAAATCTCCCCCACATAGTCAGCCGTGTTCCAGAATTCTGAGTGTGGGGAGGTTCCGTCATCTCTATGTAGCACCCGGGATCTCCTAGGAGCCCTTCTCGTGTCTTCCCCGAGTGGTCCCAGTGCGGTCTGCTGGGGAAAGGCGGGGGTTTGGCTAGAAATGCAGGTAGCATCCAGTGCCTCCCTCTGGACAGGGGAGGTAATTAGCGTACTTCTCCTGCCAGGGAACACCTCTGACACCAGGCAGCTGTGTTGGGGGCGGCCCCGATCCTCCACCACACAGTCAGCAGTGTTCCGTAATTTTGAGAGTTGGAAAGTTCCGTCATCTGTCTGCAGCACCCGGGATCTCCTAGGTGCCTTTCGCGTGTCTTCGACGAGTGCTTCCCAGTGCGGGCTGCCGGGGAAAGTCGGGGGTTGGGCTGGAAATGCAGGTAGAATCTAGTGCCTCACACTGGAAAAGGGAGGTAATTAGCGGACATCACCCTGCCAGGGAACACGTGTGACACCAGGCAGCTTCGTGGAGGGCGGCCCCAAATCTCCCCCACACAATCAGCCGTGTTCCGGAATTCTGAGTGTGGGGAGGTTCCGTCTTCTGTCTGCAGCACCCGGGATCTCCTAGGAGCACTTCGCGTGTCTTCCCCGAGTCCCTCTCAGTGCGGACTGCCGGGGAAAGGCGGGGTATGGGCTGGAAATGCAGGTAGCATCTAGTGCCTCCCCCTGGACAGGGGAGGTAATTAGCGGACTTCCCCCTGCCAGTGAACACCTGTGAAACCAGGCAGCTGCGTGCAGGGCGGCCCCGAACCTCCACAACACATCAGAAGTGTTCCGGAATGCTGAGTGTTGGGAGGTACGGTCATCTGTCTGCAGCACCCGGGATCTCTTTTGAGCCCTTCGCGTGACTTCCCCGAGTGCCTCCCAGTGCGGTCTGCCGGGGAAAGTCGGGGGTTGGGCTGGAAATGAAGGTAGAATCTAGTGCCACACCCTGGAAAGGGGAGGTAATTAGCGGACATCACCCTGACAGGGAACACGTGTGACACCAGGCAGCTGCGTGGAGGGCGGCCCCAAACCTCCCCCACACAGTCAGCCGTGTTCCGGAATTCTGAGTGTGGGGAGGTTCCGTCATCTGTCTGCAGCACCCGGGATCTCCTAGGTGCCTTTCGCGTGTCTTTGACGAGTGCTTCCCAGTGCGGGCTGCCTGGGAAAGGCGGGGGTTGGGATGGAAATGCAGGTAGCATCTAGTGCCTCCCCCTGGATAGGGGAGGAATTTAGCGGATTTCCCCTGACAGGGAACACCTGTGACACCAGGCAGCTGCGTGGATGGCGGCCACAAACCTCCCCCACACAGCCAGGATTGTTCCGGAATTCTGAGTGTGGGGAGGTTCCGTCTTCTGTCTGCAGCACCCGGGATCTCCTAGGAGCCCTTCGCGTGTCTTCCCCGAGTCCCTCCCAGTGCGGGCTGCCGGGGAAAGGCGGGGGTTGTGCTGGAAATTCAGGTAGCATCTAGTGCCTCCTCCTGGACAAGGAGGTATTTAGCGGACTTACCACTGCAAAGAAACACCTGTGACACCAGGCAGCTGCGTGGAGGGCGGCCCCAAACCTCCCCAAAACAATCAGCCGTGTTCCAGAATTCTGAGTGTGGGGAGGTTCCGTCTTCTGTCTGCAGGACCCGGGATCTCCTAGGAGCCCTTCTCGTGTCTTCCCCGAGTGCCTCCCAGTGCCGGCTGCCAGGGAAATGCGGGGGTTGGGCTGGAAATGCAGGTAGCATCTAGTGACTCCCCCTGGACAGGGGAATTAATTAGCGGAGTTCACCCTGCCAGGGAACACCTGTGACCCCAGGCAGCTGCTTGGAGGGCGGCCCCAAACCTCCCCCACACAATCAGCCGTGTTCCGGAATTCTGAGTGTGGGGAGGTTCAGTCTTCTGTCTGCAGCACCCGGGATCTCCTAGGAGCCCTTCGCGTGTCTTCCCCGAGTCCCTCTCAGTGCGGACTGCCGGGGAAAGGCGGGGTTTGGGCTGGAAATGCAGGTAGCATCTAGAGCCTCCCCCTGGACAGGGGAGGTAATTAGCGGACTTCCCCCTGCCAGGGAACACCTGTGACACCAGGCAGCTTCGTGGTGGGCGGCCCCGAAATTTCACCACACAGTCAGCAGTGTTCCAGAATTCTGAGTGTTGGGAGGTTCCGTCATCTGTCTGCAGCACCCGGGATCTCCTAGGAGGCCTTCGCGTGTGTTCCCCGAGTGCCTCCCAGTGCGGGCTGCCGGGGAAAGGCGGGGGTTTTGCTGGACATGCAGGCAGCATCTAGTGCCTCCCCCTGGACAGGGGAGGTAATTAGCGGACTTCCACCTGTCCGGGGACACCTGTGACACCAGGAAGCTGCGTGGAGGGCGGCCCCAAACCTCCCCCACACAGTCACCCTTGTTCCGGAATTCTGAGTGTGGGGAGGTTCCGTCTTCTTTCTGCAGCACCCGGGGTCTCCTAGAAGCCCTTCGCGTGTCTTCCCCGAGTCCCTCCCAGTGCGGGATGCCGGCGAAATGCGGGGGTAGGGATGGAAATGCAGGTAGCATTTACTGCCTCCCCCTGGATAGGGGAGGTAATTAGCGGAATTCCCCCTGCCAGGGAACACCTGTGACACCAGGGAGCTGCGTGGAGGGCGGCCCCGATCCTCCATCACACAGTCAGCAGTGTTCCGGTATTCTGAGTGTTGGGAAGTTCCGTCATCTGTCTGCAGCACCCGGGATCACCTAGGTGCCTTTCGCGTGTCTTCGACGAGTGCTTCCCAGTGCGGGCTGCCTGGGAAAGGCGGGGGTTGGGATGGAAATGCAGGTAGCATCTAGTGCCTCCCCCTGGATAGGGGAGGAATTTAGCGGATTTCCCCTGACAGGGAACACCTGTGACACCCGGCAGCTGCGTGGATGGCGGCCACAAACCTCCCCCACACAGCCAGGATTGTTCCGGAATTCTGAGTGTGGGGAGGTTCCGTCTTCTGTCTGCAGCACCCGGGATCTCCTAGGAGCCCTTCGCGTGTCTTTCCCGAGTGCCTCCCAGTGCGGGCTGCCGGGGAATGAGGGGGTTGTGCTGAAAATGCAGGTAGCATCTAGTGACTTCCCCTGGACAGGGGAGGTATTTAGCGGACTTCCCCTTGCCAGGGAACACCTGTGACACCAGGCAGCTGCGTGGATGGCGGCCACAAACCTCCCCCACACAGCCAGGATTGTTCCGGAATTCTGAGTGTGGGGAGGTTCCGTCTTCAGTCTGCAGCACCCGGGATCTCCTAGGAGCCCTTCTCGTGTCTTCCCCGAGTGCCTCCCAGTGCCGGCTGCCGGGGAAATGCGGGGGTTGGGCTGGAAATGCAGGTAGAATCTAGTGACTCCCCCTGGACAGGGGAATTAATTAGCGGAGTTCACCCTGCCAGGGAACACCTGTGACCCCAGGCAGCTGCTTGGAGGGCGGCCCCAAACCTCCCCCACACAATCAGCCGTGTTCCGGAATTCTGAGTGTGGGGAGGTTCCGTCTTCTGTCTGCAGCACCCGGGATCTCCTAGGAGCCCTTCGCGTGTCTTCCCCGAGTCCCTCTCAGTGCGGACTGCCGGGGAAAGGCGGGGTTTGGGCTGGAAATGCAGGTAGCATCTGGTGCCTCCCCCTGGACAGGGGAGGTAATTAGCGGACTTCCCCCTGCCAGGGAACACCTGTGACACCAGGCAGCTTCGTGGAGGGCGGCCCCGAAATTTCACCACACAGTCAGCAGTGTTCCAGAATTCTGAGTGTTGGGAGGTTCCGTCATCTGTCTGCAGCACCCGGGATCTCCTAGGAGGCCTTCGCGTGTGTTCCCCGAGTGCCTCCCAGTGCGGGCTGCCGGGGAAAGGCGGGGGTTTTGCTGGACATGCAGGCAGCATCTAGTGCCTCCCCCTGGACAGGGGAGGTAATTAGCGGAATTCCCCCTGTCCGGGGACACCTGTGACACCAGGCAGCTGCGTGGAGGGCGGCCCCAAACCTCCCCCACACAGTCAGCCGTGTTCCGGAATTCTGAGTGTGGGGAGGTTCCGTATTCTTTCTGCAGCACCCGGGGTCTCCTAGAAGCCCTTCGCGTGTCTTCCCCGAGTCCCTCCCAGTGCGGGATGCCGGCGAAATGCGGGGGTAGGGATGGAAATGCAGGTAGCATTTACTGCCTCCCCCTGGATAGGGGAGGTAATTAGCGGAATTCCCCCTGCCAGGGAACACCTGTGACACCAGGGAGCTGCGTGGAGGGCGGCCCCGATCCTCCATCACACAGTCAGCAGTGTTCCGGTATTCTGAGTGTTGGGAAGTTCCGTCATCTGTCTGCAGCACCCGGGATCACCTAGGTGCCTTTCGCGTGTCTTCGACGAGTGCTTCCCACTGCGGGCTGCAGGGGAAAGGCGGGGGTTGGGATGGAAATGCAGGTAGCATCTAGTGCCTCCCCCTGGATAGGGGAGGAAATTAGCGGATTTCCCCTGACAGGGAACACCTGTGACACCAGGCAGCTGCGTTGAGGGAGGCCCCAAAAATCCCCCATACAGCCAGGCGTGTTCCGGAATTCTGAGTGTGGGGAAGTTCCGTCTTCTGTCTGCAGCACCCGGGATCTCCTAGGAGCCCTTCTCGTGTCTTCCCCGAGTCCCCCCCAGTGCGGGCTGCCGGGGAATGAGGGGGTTGAGCTGGAAATGCAGGTAGCATCTAGTGACTTCCCCTGGACAGGGGAGGTAATTAGCGGACTTCCCCTTGCCAGGGAACACCTGTGAAAACAGGCAGCCTCGTGGAGGACGGCCCCACACCTCCCCCACACACTCAGCCGTGTTCCGGAATTCTGAGTGTGGGGAGGTTCCGTCATCTGTCTGCAGCACCCAGGGTCTCCTATGAGCCCTTCGCGTATCTTCCCCGAGTCCCTCCCAGTGCGGGCTGCCGGTGAAATACGGCGGTTTGGCTGGAAATGCAGGTAGCATATAGTGCCTCCTCCTGGACAAGGGAGGTATTTAGCGAACTTACCACTGCCAAGAAACACCTGTGACAACAGGCAGCTGCGTGGAGGGCGGACCCAAACCTCCCCAAAACAATCAGCCGTGTTCCAGAATTCTGAGTGTGGGGAGGTTCCGTCTTCTGTCTGCATCACCCGGGATCTCCTTGGAGTACTTCGCGTGTCTTCCCCGAGTGCCTCCCAGTGCGGGCTGCAGGGGAAAGGCGGGGGGTGGACTGTAAATGCAGGTAGCATCTAATGCATCCCCCTGGACAGGGGAGGTATTTACCGGAATTCCCCCTGTCAGGGAACACCTGTGACAACATGCAGATGCGTTGAGTGCGGCCACAAACCTCCCCCACTCAATCAGCCTTGTTCCGGAATTCTGAGTGTGGGGAGGTTCCGTCATCTGTCTGCAGCACCCGGGATATCCTAGGAGCACTTCGCGTGTCTTCCCCGAGTGCCTCCCCGTACGGGCTGCCGAGGAAATGCGTGGGTTTGGCTGGAAATGCAGGTAGCATCTAGTGCCTCCCCCTGGACAGGGGAGGTAATTAGGGTACTTCCCCCTGCCAGGGAACACCTGTGACACCAAGCAGCTGCGTGGCCGTCGGCGCCAAACCTCCCCCACACAATCATCCGTGTTCCGGAATTCTGAGTGTGGGGAGGTTCCGTCATCTGTCTGCAGCACCCGGGATCTCCTAGGAGCCATTCGCGTATCTTCCCCGAGTCCCTCACAGTGCAGGCTGCCGGGGAAAGGCGGGGGTTGTGCTGGAAATGCAGGTAGCATCTAGTGCCTCCCCCTGGACAGGGGAGGTAATTAGCGGACTTCCCCCTGCCAGTGAACACCTGTGAAACCAGGCAGCTGCGTGCAGGGCGGCCCAGAACTTCCACCACACAGTCAGCCTTGTTCCGGAATTCTGAGTATGGGGAGGTTCTTTCATCTGTCTGCAGCACCCGGGATCTCCTAGGAGGCCTTCGCGTGTCTTCCCCGACTGCCTCCCAGTGCGGGCTGCCGGGGAAAGGCGGGGGTTTTGCTGGACATGCAGGCAGCATCTAGTGCCTCCCCCTGGACGGGGGAGGTAATTAGCGGACTTCCCCCTGCCAGTGAACACCTGTGACCCCAGGCAGCTGCGTGGAGGGCGGCCCCAAACCTCCCCCACACAGTCAGCCGTGTTCCGGAATTCTAAGTGTGGGGAGGTTCCGTCTTCTGTCTGCAGCACCCGGGGTCTCCTAGAAGCCCTTCGCGTGTCTTCCCCGAGTCCCTCCCAGTGCGGGATGCCGGCGAAATGCGGGGGTAGGGATGGAAATGCAGGTAGCATTTAGTGCCTCCCCCTGGATAGGGGAGGTAATTAGCGGACTACCCCCTGCCAGGGAACACCTGTGACAACAGGGAGCTGGGTGGAGGGCGGCCCCGATACTCCACCACACAGTCAGCAGTGTTCCGGTATTCTGAGAGTTGGGAAGTTCCGTCATCTGTCTGCAGCACCCGGGATCACCTAGGTGCCTTTCGCGTGTCTTCGACGAGTGCTTCCCATTGCGTGATGCCGTGGAAAGGCGGGGGTTGGGATGGAAATGCAGGTAGCATCTTTTGCCTTCCCCTGGATAGGGGAGGAAATTAGCGGATTTCCCTGACAGGGAACACCTGTGACACCAGGCAGCTGCGTTGAGGGAGGCCCCAAACCTCCCCCAAACAGCCAGGCGTGTTCCGGAATTCTGAGTGTGTGGAGGTTCCGTCTTCTGTCTGCAGCACCCGGGATCTCCTAGGAGCCCTTCTCGTGTCTTCCCCGAGTGCCTCCCAGTGCGGGCTGCCGGGGAATGAGGGGGTTGAGCTGGAAATGCAGGTAGCATCTAGTGACTTCCCCTGGATAGGGGAGGTAATTAGCGGACTTCCCCTTGCCAGGAACACCTGTGACACCAGGCAGCCTCGTGGAGGACGGCCTCAAACCTCCCCCACACAGTCAGCCGTGTTCCGGAATTCTGAGTGTGGGGAGGTTCCGTCATCTGTCTGCAGCACCCGGGATCTCCTAGGAGCCCTTCGCGTATCTTCCCCGAGTCCCTCCCAGTGCGGGCTGCCGGGGAAAGGCGGGGGTTGTGCTGGAAATTCAGGTAGCATCTAGTGCCTCCTCCTGGACAAGGAGGTATTTAGCGGACTTACCACTGCCAAGAAACACCTGTGACACCAGGCAGCTGCGTGGAGGGCGGCCCCAAACCTCCCCAAAACAATCAGCCGTGTTCCAGAATTCTGAGTGTGGGGAGGTTCCGTCTTCTGTCTGCAGGACCCGGGATCTCCTAGGAGCAATTCTCGTGTCTTCCCCGAGTGCCTCCCAGTGCGGGCTGCCGGGGAAATGCGGCGGTTGGGCTGGAAATGCAGGTAGAATCTAGTGACTCCCCCTGGACAGGGGAATTAATTAGCGGATTTCACCCTGCAAGGGAACACCTGTGACCCCAGGCAGCTGCTTTGAGGGCGGCCCCAAACCTACCCCACACAATCAGCCGTGTTCCGGAATTCTGAGTGTGGGGAGGTTCCGTCTTCTGTCTGCAGCACCCGGGATCTCCTAGGAGCCCTTCGCGTGTCTTCCCCGAGTCCCTCTCAGTGCGGACTGCCGGGGAAAGGCGGGGTTTGGGCTGGAAATGCAGGTAGCATCTAGTGCCTCCCCCTGGACAGGGGAGGTATTTAGCGGACTTCCCCCTGCCAGGGAACACCTGTGACACCAGGCAGCTTCGTGGGGGGCGGCCCCGAAATTTCACCACACAGTCAGCAGTGTTCCAGAATTCTGAGTGTTGGGAGGTTCCGTCATCTGTCTGCAGCACCCGGGATCTCCTAGGAGGCCTTCGCGTGTCTTCCCCGACTGCCTCCCAGTGCGGGCTGCCGGGGAAAGGCGGGGGTTTTGCTGGACATGCAGGCAGCATCTAGTGCCTCCCCCTGGACAGGGGAGGTAATTAGCGGACTTCCCCCTGTCCGGGAACACCTGTGACACCAGGCAGCTGCGTGGAGGGCGGCCCCAAACCTCCCCCAAACAGTCAGCCGTGTTCCGGATTTCTGAGTGTGGGGAGGTTCCGTCTTCTGTCTGCAGCACCCAGGGTCTCCTAGAAGCCCTTCGCGTGTCTTCCCCGAGTCCCTCCCAGTGCGGGATGCCGGCGAAATGCGGGGGTAGGGATGGAAATGCAGGTAGCATTTACTGCCTCCCCCTGGATAGGGGAGGTAATTAGCGGAATTCCCCCTGCCAGGGAACACCTGTGACACCAGGGAGCTGCGTGGAGGGCGGCCCCGATCCTCCACCACACAGTCAGCAGTGTTCCGGTGTTCTGAGTGTTGGGAAGTTCCGTCATCTGTCTGCAGCACCCGGGATCTCCTAGGTGCCATTCGCGTGTCTTCGACGAGTGCTTCCCAGTGCGGGCTGCCGTGGAAAGGCGGGGGGTGGGATGGAAATGCAGGTAGCATCTAGTGCCTCCCCCTGGACAGGGGAGGAAATTAGCGGATTTCCCCTCACAGGGAACACCTGTGACACCAGGCAGCTGCGTTGAGGGCGGCACCAAACCTCCCCCACACAGCCAGGATTGTTCCGGAATTCTGAGTGTGGGGAGGTTCCGTCTTCTGTCTGCAGCACCCGGGATCTCCTAGGAGCCCTTCGCGTGTCTTCCCCGAGTCCCTCCCAGTGCGGGCTGCTGGGGAATGAGGGGGTTGGGATGGAAATTCAGGTAGCATCTAGTGCCTCCCTCTGGACAGGGGAGGTAATTAGCGTACTTCCCCCTGCCAGGGAACACCTGTGACACCAGGCAGCCTCGTGGAGGACGGCCCCAAACCTACCCCACACAGTCAGCCGTGTTCCGGAATTCTGAGTGTGGGGAGGTTCCGTCATCTGTCTGCAGCACCCGGGATCTCCTAGGAGCACTTCGCGTGTCTTCCCCGAGTCCCTCTCAGTGCGGACTACCAGGGAAAGGCGGGGTATGGGCTGGAAATGCAGGTAGCATCTAGTGCCTCCCCCTCGACAGGGGAGGTAATTAGCGGACTTCCCCCTGCCAGTGAACACCTGTGAAACCAGTCAGCTGCGTGCAGGGCGGCCCCGAACCTCCACAACACATCAGAAGTGTTCCGGAATGCTGAGTGTTGGGAGGTACGGTCATCTGTCTGCAGCACCCGGGATCTCATTTGAGCCTTTCGCGTGTCTTCCCCGACTGCCTCCCAGTGCGGGCTGCCGGGGAAAGGCGGGGGTTTTGCTGGACATGCAGGCAGCATCTAGTGCCTCCCCCTGGACAGGGGAGGTAATTAGCGGAATTCCCCCTGTCCGGGAACACCTGTGACACCTGGCAGCTGCGTGGAGGGCGGCCCCAAACCTCCCCCACACAGTCAGCCGTGTTCCGGAATTCTCAGTTTGGGGAGGTTTCGTCTTCTGTCTGCAGCACCCGGGATCACCTAGGAGCCTTTCGCGTGTCTTTCCCGAGTCCCTATCAGTGCGGGATGCCGGGGAAATACGGGGGTAGTGCTGGAAATGCAGGTAGCATATAGTGCCTCCTCCTGGACAAGTTAGGTATTTAGCGGACTTCCCCCTGCCAAGGAACACCTGTGACCCCAGGCAGCTGCGTGGAGGGCAGCCCCAAATCTCCCCCACACAATCAGCCGTGTTCCGGAATTCTGAGTGTGGGGAGGTTCCGTCTTCTGTCTGCAGCACCCGGGATCTCCTAGGAGCCCTTCGCGTGTCTTCCCCGAGTCCCTCCCAGTGCGGGCTGCCGGGGAATGAGGGGGTTGGGCTGGAAATGCAGGTAGCATCTAGTGCCTCCCCCTGGACAGGGGAGGTAATTAGCGTACTTCCCCCTGCCAGTGAACACCTGTGAAACCAGGCAGCTGCGTGCAGGGCGGCCCCGAACCTCCACAACACATCAGAAGTGTTCCGGAATGCTGAATGTTGGGAGGTACGGTCATCTGTCTGCAGCACCCAGGATTTCTTTTGAGTCCTTCGCGTGACTTCCCCGAGTGCATCCCAGTGCGGTCTGACGGGGAAAGTCGGGGGTTGGGCTGGAAATGCAGGTAGAATCTAGTGCCTCACACTGGAAAAGGGAGGTAATTAGCGGACATCACCCTGCCAGGGAACACGTGTGACACCAGGCAGCTTCGTGGAGGGCGGCCCCGAAATTTCACCACACAGTCAGCAGTGTTCCAGAATTCTGAGTGTTGGGAGGTTCCGTCATCTGTCTGCAGCACCCGGGGTCTCCTAGAAGCCCTTCGCGTGTCTTCCCCGAGTCCCTCCCAGTGCGGGATGCCGGGGAAAGGCGGGGGTTTTGCTGGACATGCAGGCAGCATCTAGTGCCTCCCCCTGGACAGGGGAGGAAATTAGCGGATTTCCACTGACAGGGAACACCTGTGACACCAGGCAGCTGCCTTGAGGGAGGCCCCAAACCTCCCCCACACAGTCAGCCGTGTTCCGGAATTCTGAGTGTGGGGAAGTTCCGTCTTCTGTCTGCAGCACCCGGGATCTCCTAGGAGCCCTTCGCGTGTCTTCCCCGAGTCCCTCTCAGTGCGGACTGCCAGGGAAAGGCGGGCTTTGGGCTGGAAATGCAGGTAGAATCTAGTGCCTCCCCCTGGACAGGGGAGGTAATTAGCGGAATTCCCCCTGCCAGGGAACACGTGTGACACCAGGCAGCTGCGTGGAGGGCGGCCCCAAATCTCCCCCACATAGTCAGCCGTGTTCCAGAATTCTGAGTGTGGGGAGGTTCCGTCATCTCTATGTAGCACCCGGGATCTCCTAGGAGCCCTTCTCGTGTCTTCCCCGAGTGGTCCCAGTGCGGTCTGCTGGGGAAAGGCGGGGGTTTGGCTAGAAATGCAGGTAGCATCCAGTGCCTCCCTCTGGACAGGGGAGGTAATTAGCGTACTTCCCCTGCCAGGGAACACCTCTGACACCAGGCAGCTGTGTTGGGGGCGGCCCCGATCCTCCACCACACAGTCAGCAGTGTTCCGTAATTTTGAGAGTTGGAAAGTTCCGTCATCTGTCTGCAGCACCCGGGATCTCCTAGGTGCCTTTCGCGTGTCTTCGACGAGTGCTTCCCAGTGCGGGCTGCCGGGGAAAGTCGGGGGTTGGGCTGGAAATGCAGGTAGAATCAAGTGCCTCACACTGGAAAAGGGAGGTAATTAGCGGACATCACCCTGCCAGGGAACACGTGTGACACCAGGCAGCTTCGTGGAGGGCGGCCCCAAATCTCCCCCACACAATCAGCCGTGTTCCGGAATTCTGAGTGTGGGGAGGTTCCGTCTTCTGTCTGCAGCACCCGGGATCTCCTAGGAGCACTTCGCGTGTCTTCCCCGAGTCCCTCTCAGTGCGGACTGCCGGGGAAAGGCGGGGTATGGGCTGGAAATGCAGGTAGCATCTAGTGCCTCCCCCTGGACAGGGGAGGTAATTAGCGGACTTCCCCCTGCCAGTGAACACCTTTGAAACCAGGCAGCTGCGTGCAGGGCGGTCCCGAACCTCCACAACACATCAGAAGTGTTCCGGAATGCTGAGTGTTGGGAGGTACGGTCATCTGTCTGCAGCACCCGGGATCTCTTTTGAGCCCTTCGCGTGACTTCCCCGAGTGCCTCCCAGTGCGGTCTGCCGGGGAAAGTCGGGGGTTGGGCTGGAAATGAAGGTAGAATCTAGTGCCACACCCTGGAAAGGGGAGGTAATTAGCGGACATCACCCTGACAGGGAACACGTGTGACACCAGGCAGCTGCGTGGAGGGCGGCCCCAAACCTCCCCCACACAGTCAGCCGTGTTCTGGAATTCTGAGTGTGGGGAGGTTCCGTCATCTGTCTGCAGCACCCGGGATCTCCTAGGTGCCTTTCGCGTGTTTTGACGAGTGCTTCCCAGTGCGGGCTGCCTGGGAAAGGCGGGGGTTGGGATGGAAATGCAGGTAGCATCTAGTGCCTCCACCTGGATAGGGGAGGAATTTAGCGGATTTCCCCTGACAGGGAACACCTGTGACACCAGGCAGCTGCGTGGATGGCGGCCACAAACCTCCCCCACACAGCCAGGATTGTTCCGGAATTCTGAGTGTGGGGAGGTTCCGTCTTCTGTCTGCAGCACCCGGGATCTCCTAGGAGCCCTTCGCGTGTCTTCCCCGAGTCCCTCCCAGTGCGGGCTGCCGGGGAATGAGGGGGTTGGGCTGGAAATGCAGGTAGCATCTAGTGCCTCCCTCTGGACAGGGGAGGTAATTAGCGTACTTCCCCCTGCCAGGGAACACCTGTGAAAACAGGCAGCTGCGTGGCCGTCGGCCCCAAACCTCCCCCAAACAATCAGCCGTGTTCCGGAATTCTGAGTGTGGGGAGGTTCCGTCATCTGTCTGCAGCACCCGGGATCTCCTAGGAGCCCTTCGCGTATCTTCCCCGAGTCCCTCCCAGTGCGGGCTGCTGGGGAAAGGCGGGGGTTGTGCTGGAAATTCAGGTAGCATCTAGTGCCTCCTCCTGGACAAGGAGGTATTTAGCGGACTTACCACTGCAAAGAAACACCTGTGACACCAGGCAGCTGCGTGGAGGGCGGCCCCAAACCTCCCCAAAACAATCAGCCGTGTTCCAGAATTCTGAGTGTGGGGAGGTTCCGTCTTCTGTCTGCAGGACCCGGGATCTCCTAGGAGCCCTTCTCGTGTCTTCCCCGAGTGCCTCCCAGTGCCGGCTGCCAGGGAAATGCGGGGGTTGGGCTGGAAATGCAGGTAGCATCTAGTGACTCCCCCTGGACAGGGGAATTAATTAGCGGAGTTCACCCTGCCAGGGAACACCTGTGACCCCAGGCAGCTGCTTGGAGGGCGGCCCCAAACCTCCCCCACACAATCAGCCGTGTTCCGGAATTCTGAGTGTGGGGAGGTTCCGTCATCTGTCTGCAGCACCCGGGATCTCCTAGGAGCCCTTCGCGTATCTTCCCCGAGTCCCTCCCAGTGCGGGCTGCCGGGGAAAGGCGGGGGTTGTGCTGGAAATTCAGGTAGCATCTAGTGCCTCCTCCTGGACAAGGAGGTATTTAGCGGACTTACCACTGCAAAGAAACACCTGTGACACCAGGCAGCTGCGTGGAGGGCGGCCCCAAACCTCCCCAAAACAATCAGCCGTGTTCCAGAATTCTGAGTGTGGGGAGGTTCCGTCTTCTGTCTGCAGGACCCGGGATCTCCTAGGAGCCCTTCTCGTGTCTTCCCCGAGTGCCTCCCAGTGCCGGCTGCCAGGGAAATGCGGGGGTTGGGCTGGAAATGCAGGTAGCATCTAGTGACTCCCCCTGGACAGGGGAATTAATTAGCGGAGTTCACCCTGCCAGGGAACACCTGTGACCCCAGGCAGCTGCTTGGAGGGCGGCCCCAAACCTCCCCCACACAATCAGCCGTGTTCCGGAATTCTGAGTGTGGGGAGGTTCCGTCTTCTGTCTGCAGCACCCGGGATCTCCTAGGAGCCCTTCGCGTGTCTTCCCCGAGTCCCTCTCAGTGCGGACTGCCGGGGAAAGGCGGGGTTTGGGCTGGAAATGCAGGTAGCATCTAGAGCCTCCCCCTGGACAGGGGAGGTAATTAGCGGACTTCCCCCTGCCAGGGAACACCTGTGACACCAGGCAGCTTCGTGGTGGGCGGCCCCGAAATTTCACCACACAGTCAGCAGTGTTCCAGAATTCTGAGTGTTGGGAGGTTCCGTCATCTGTCTGCAGCACCCGGGATCTCCTAGGAGGCCTTCGCGTGTGTTCCCCGAGTGCCTCCCAGTGCGGGCTGCCGGGGAAAGGCGGGGGTTTTGCTGGACATGCAGGCAGCATCTAGTGCCTCCCCCTGGACAGGGGAGGTAATTAGCGGACTTCCACCTGTCCGGGGACACCTGTGACACCAGGAAGCTGCGTGGAGGGCGGCCCCAAACCTCCCCCACACAGTCACCCTTGTTCCGGAATTCTGAGTGTGGGGAGGTTCCGTCTTCTTTCTGCAGCACCCGGGGTCTCCTAGAAGCCCTTCGCGTGTCTTCCCCGAGTCCCTCCCAGTGCGGGATGCCGGCGAAATGCGGGGGTAGGGATGGAAATGCAGGTAGCATTTACTGCCTCCCCCTGGATAGGGGAGGTAATTAGCGGAATTCCCCCTGCCAGGGAACACCTGTGACACCAGGGAGCTGCGTGGAGGGCGGCCCCGATCCTCCATCACACAGTCAGCAGTGTTCCGGTATTCTGAGTGTTGGGAAGTTCCGTCATCTGTCTGCAGCACCCGGGATCACCTAGGTGCCTTTCGCGTGTCTTCGACGAGTGCTTCCCAGTGCGGGCTGCCTGGGAAAGGCGGGGGTTGGGATGGAAATGCAGGTAGCATCTAGTGCCTCCCCCTGGATAGGGGAGGAATTTAGCGGATTTCCCCTGACAGGGAACACCTGTGACACCAGGCAGCTGCGTGGATGGCGGCCACAAACCTCCCCCACACAGCCAGGATTGTTCCGGAATTCTGAGTGTGGGGAGGTTCCGTCTTCTGTCTGCAGCACCCGGGATCTCCTAGGAGCCCTTCGCGTGTCTTTCCCGAGTGCCTCCCAGT
The DNA here is from genome assembly GCF_009834535.1 of Camelus ferus. Taxonomy (NCBI): domain Eukaryota; kingdom Metazoa; phylum Chordata; class Mammalia; order Artiodactyla; family Camelidae; genus Camelus; species Camelus ferus. The sequence goes on from NC_045726.1 coordinate 1,709,693, forward strand.
GCGGGCTGCCGGGGAATGAGGGGGTTGTGCTGAAAATGCAGGTAGCATCTAGTGACTTCCCCTGGACAGGGGAGGTATTTAGCGGACTTCCCCTTGCCAGGGAACACCTGTGACACCAGGCAGCTGCGTGGATGGCGGCCACAAACCTCCCCCACACAGCCAGGATTGTTCCGGAATTCTGAGTGTGGGGAGGTTCCGTCTTCAGTCTGCAGCACCCGGGATCTCCTAGGAGCCCTTCTCGTGTCTTCCCCGAGTGCCTCCCAGTGCCGGCTGCCGGGGAAATGCGGGGGTTGGGCTGGAAATGCAGGTAGAATCTAGTGACTCCCCCTGGACAGGGGAATTAATTAGCGGAGTTCACCCTGCCAGGGAACACCTGTGACCCCAGGCAGCTGCTTGGAGGGCGGCCCCAAACCTCCCCCACACAATCAGCCGTGTTCCGGAATTCTGAGTGTGGGGAGGTTCCGTCTTCTGTCTGCAGCACCCGGGATCTCCTAGGAGCCCTTCGCGTGTCTTCCCCGAGTCCCTCTCAGTGCGGACTGCCGGGGAAAGGCGGGGTTTGGGCTGGAAATGCAGGTAGCATCTGGTGCCTCCCCCTGGACAGGGGAGGTAATTAGCGGACTTCCCCTGCCAGGGAACACCTGTGACACCAGGCAGCTTCGTGGAGGGCGGCCCCGAAATTTCACCACACAGTCAGCAGTGTTCCAGAATTCTGAGTGTTGGGAGGTTCCGTCATCTGTCTGCAGCACCCGGGATCTCCTAGGAGGCCTTCGCGTGTGTTCCCCGAGTGCCTCCCAGTGCGGGCTGCCGGGGAAAGGCGGGGGTTTTGCTGGACATGCAGGCAGCATCTAGTGCCTCCCCCTGGACAGGGGAGGTAATTAGCGGAATTCCCCCTGTCCGGGGACACCTGTGACACCAGGCAGCTGCGTGGAGGGCGGCCCCAAACCTCCCCCACACAGTCAGCCGTGTTCCGGAATTCTGAGTGTGGGGAGGTTCCGTCTTCTTTCTGCAGCACCCGGGGTCTCCTAGAAGCCCTTCGCGTGTCTTCCCCGAGTCCCTCCCAGTGCGGGATGCCGGCGAAATGCGGGGGTAGGGATGGAAATGCAGGTAGCATTTACTGCCTCCCCCTGGATAGGGGAGGTAATTAGCGGAATTCCCCCTGCCAGGGAACACCTGTGACACCAGGGAGCTGCGTGGAGGGCGGCCCCGATCCTCCATCACACAGTCAGCAGTGTTCCGGTATTCTGAGTGTTGGGAAGTTCCGTCATCTGTCTGCAGCACCCGGGATCACCTAGGTGCCTTTCGCGTGTCTTCGACGAGTGCTTCCCACTGCGGGCTGCAGGGGAAAGGCGGGGGTTGGGATGGAAATGCAGGTAGCATCTAGTGCCTCCCCCTGGATAGGGGAGGAAATTAGCGGATTTCCCCTGACAGGGAACACCTGTGACACCAGGCAGCTGCGTTGAGGGAGGCCCCAAAAATCCCCCATACAGCCAGGCGTGTTCCGGAATTCTGAGTGTGGGGAACTTCCGTCTTCTGTCTGCAGCACCCGGGATCTCCTAGGAGCCCTTCTCGTGTCTTCCCCGAGTCCCCCCCAGTGCGGGCTGCCGGGGAATGAGGGGGTTGAGCTGGAAATGCAGGTAGCATCTAGTGACTTCCCCTGGACAGGGGAGGTAATTAGCGGACTTCCCCTTGCCAGGGAACACCTGTGAAAACAGGCAGCCTCGTGGAGGACGGCCCCACACCTCCCCCACACACTCAGCCGTGTTCCGGAATTCTGAGTGTGGGGAGGTTCCGTCATCTGTCTGCAGCACCCAGGGTCTCCTATGAGCCCTTCGCGTATCTTCCCCGAGTCCCTCCCAGTGCGGGCTGCCGGTGAAATACGGCGGTTTGGCTGGAAATGCAGGTAGCATATAGTGCCTCCTCCTGGACAAGGGAGGTATTTAGCGAACTTACCACTGCCAAGAAACACCTGTGACAACAGGCAGCTGCGTGGAGGGCGGACCCAAACCTCCCCAAAACAATCAGCCGTGTTCCAGAATTCTGAGTGTGGGGAGGTTCCGTCTTCTGTCTGCATCACCCGGGATCTCCTTGGAGTACTTCGCGTGTCTTCCCCGAGTGCCTCCCAGTGCGGGCTGCAGGGGAAAGGCGGGGGGTGGACTGTAAATGCAGGTAGCATCTAATGCATCCCCCTGGACAGGGGAGGTATTTACCGGAATTCCCCCTGTCAGGGAACACCTGTGACAACATGCAGATGCGTTGAGTGCGGCCACAAACCTCCCCCACTCAATCAGCCTTGTTCCGGAATTCTGAGTGTGGGGAGGTTCCGTCATCTGTCTGCAGCACCCGGGATATCCTAGGAGCACTTCGCGTGTCTTCCCCGAGTGCCTCCCCGTACGGGCTGCCGAGGAAATGCGTGGGTTTGGCTGGAAATGCAGGTAGCATCTAGTGCCTCCCCCTGGACAGGGGAGGTAATTAGCGTACTTCCCCCTGCCAGGGAACACCTGTGACACCAAGCAGCTGCGTGGCCGTCGGCGCCAAACCTCCCCCACACAATCATCCGTGTTCCGGAATTCTGAGTGTGGGGAGGTTCCGTCATCTGTCTGCAGCACCCGGGATCTCCTAGGAGCCATTCACGTATCTTCCCCGAGTCCCTCACAGTGCAGGCTGCCGGGGAAAGGCGGGGGTTGTGCTGGAAATGCAGGTAGCATCTAGTGCCTCCCCCTGGACAGGGGAGGTAATTAGCGGACTTCCCCCTGCCAGTGAACACCTGTGAAACCAGGCAGCTGCGTGCAGGGCGGCCCAGAACTTCCACCACACAGTCAGCCTTGTTCCGGAATTCTGAGTATGGGGAGGTTCTTTCATCTGTCTGCAGCACCCGGGATCTCCTAGGAGGCCTTCGCGTGTCTTCCCCGACTGCCTCCCAGTGCGGGCTGCCGGGGAAAGGCGGGGGTTTTGCTGGACATGCAGGCAGCATCTAGTGCCTCCCCCTGGACGGGGGAGGTAATTAGCGGACTTCCCCCTGCCAGTGAACACCTGTGACCCCAGGCAGCTGCGTGGAGGGCGGCCCCAAACCTCCCCCACACAGTCAGCCGTGTTCCGGAATTCTAAGTGTGGGGAGGTTCCGTCTTCTGTCTGCAGCACCCGGGGTCTCCTAGAAGCCCTTCGCGTGTCTTCGACGAGTGCTTCCCATTGCGGGATGCCGGGGAAAGGCGGGGGTTGGGATGGAAATGCAGGTAGCATCTTTTGCCTTCCCCTGGATAGGGGAGGAAATTAGCGGATTTCCCTGACAGGGAACACCTGTGAAACCAGGCAGCTGCGTTGAGGGAGGCCCAGAACTTCCACCACACAGTCAGCCTTGTTCCGGAATTCTGAGTATGGGGAGGTTCTTTCATCTGTCTGCAGCACCCGGGATCTCCTAGGAGGCCTTCGCGTGTCTTCCCCGACTGCCTCCCAGTGCGGGCTGCCGGGGAAAGGCGGGGGTTTTGCTGGACATGCAGGCAGCATCTAGTGCCTCCCCCTGGACGGGGGAGGTAATTAGCGGACTTCCCCCTGCCAGTGAACACCTGTGACCCCAGGCAGCTGCGTGGAGGGCGGCCCCAAACCTCCCCCACACAGTCAGCCGTGTTCCGGAATTCTAAGTGTGGGGAGGTTCCGTCTTCTGTCTGCAGCACCCGGGGTCTCCTAGAAGCCCTTCGCGTGTCTTCGACGAGTGCTTCCCATTGCGGGATGCCGGGGAAAGGCGGGGGTTGGGATGGAAATGCAGGTAGCATCTTTTGCCTTCCCCTGGATAGGGGAGGAAATTAGCGGATTTCCCTGACAGGGAACACCTGTGACACCAGGCAGCTGCGTTGAGGGAGGCCCCAAACCTCCCCCAAACAGCCAGGCGTGTTCCGGAATTCTGAGTGTGTGGAGGTTCCGTCTTCTGTCTGCAGCACCCGGGATCTCCTAGGAGCCCTTCTCGTGTCTTCCCCGAGTGCCTCCCAGTGCGGGCTGCCGGGGAATGAGGGGGTTGAGCTGGAAATGCAGGTAGCATCTAGTGACTTCCCCTGGATAGGGGAGGTAATTAGCGGACTTCCCCTTGCCAGGAACACCTGTGACACCAGGCAGCCTCGTGGAGGACGGCCTCAAACCTCCCCCACACAGTCAGCCGTGTTCCGGAATTCTGAGTGTGGGGAGGTTCCGTCATCTGTCTGCAGCACCCGGGATCTCCTAGGAGCCCTTCGCGTATCTTCCCCGAGTCCCTCCCAGTGCGGGCTGCCGGGGAAAGGCGGGGGTTGTGCTGGAAATTCAGGTAGCATCTAGTGCCTCCTCCTGGACAAGGAGGTATTTAGCGGACTTACCACTGCCAAGAAACACCTGTGACACCAGGCAGCTGCGTGGAGGGCGGCCCCAAACCTCCCCAAAACAATCAGCCGTGTTCCAGAATTCTGAGTGTGGGGAGGTTCCGTCTTCTGTCTGCAGGACCCGGGATCTCCTAGGAGCAATTCTCGTGTCTTCCCCGAGTGCCTCCCAGTGCGGGCTGCCGGGGAAATGCGGCGGTTGGGCTGGAAATGCAGGTAGAATCTAGTGACTCCCCCTGGACAGGGGAATTAATTAGCGGACTTCACCCTGCAAGGGAACACCTGTGACCCCAGGCAGCTGCTTTGAGGGCGGCCCCAAACCTACCCCACACAATCAGCCGTGTTCCGGAATTCTGAGTGTGGGGAGGTTCCGTCTTCTGTCTGCAGCACCCGGGATCTCCTAGGAGCCCTTCGCGTGTCTTCCCCGAGTCCCTCTCAGTGCGGACTGCCGGGGAAAGGCGGGGTTTGGGCTGGAAATGCAGGTAGCATCTGGTGCCTCCCCCTGGACAGGGGAGGTAATTAGCGGACTTCCCCCTGCCAGGGAACACCTGTGACACCAGGCAGCTTCGTGGAGGGCGGCCCCCGAAATTTCACCACACAGTCAGCAGTGTTCCAGAATTCTGAGTGTTGGGAGGTTCCGTCATCTGTCTGCAGCACCCGGGATCTCCTAGGAGGCCTTCGCGTGTGTTCCCCGAGTGCCTCCCAGTGCGGGCTGCCGGGGAAAGGCGGGGGTTTTGCTGGACATGCAGGCAGCATCTAGTGCCTCCCCCTGGACAGGGGAGGTAATTAGCGGAATTCCCCCTGTCCGGGGACACCTGTGACACCAGGCAGCTGCGTGGAGGGCGGCCCCAAACCTCCCCCACACAGTCAGCCGTGTTCCGGAATTCTGAGTGTGGGGAGGTTCCGTCTTCTTTCTGCAGCACCCGGGGTCTCCTAGAAGCCCTTCGCGTGTCTTCCCCGAGTCCCTCCCAGTGCGGGATGCCGGCGAAATGCGGGGGTAGGGATGGAAATGCAGGTAGCATTTACTGCCTCCCCCTGGATAGGGGAGGTAATTAGCGGAATTCCCCCTGCCAGGGAACACCTGTGACACCAGGGAGCTGCGTGGAGGGCGGCCCCGATCCTCCATCACACAGTCAGCAGTGTTCCGGTATTCTGAGTGTTGGGAAGTTCCGTCATCTGTCTGCAGCACCCGGGATCACCTAGGTGCCTTTCGCGTGTCTTCGACGAGTGCTTCCCACTGCGGGCTGCAGGGGAAAGGCGGGGGTTGGGATGGAAATGCAGGTAGCATCTAGTGCCTCCCCCTGGATAGGGGAGGAAATTAGCGGATTTCCCCTGACAGGGAACACCTGTGACACCAGGCAGCTGCGTTGAGGGAGGCCCCAAAAATCCCCCATACAGCCAGGCGTGTTCCGGAATTCTGAGTGTGGGGAACTTCCGTCTTCTGTCTGCAGCACCCGGGATCTCCTAGGAGCCCTTCTCGTGTCTTCCCCGAGTCCCCCCCAGTGCGGGCTGCCGGGGAATGAGGGGGTTGAGCTGGAAATGCAGGTAGCATCTAGTGACTTCCCCTGGACAGGGGAGGTAATTAGCGGACTTCCCCTTGCCAGGGAACACCTGTGAAAACAGGCAGCCTCGTGGAGGACGGCCCCACACCTCCCCCACACACTCAGCCGTGTTCCGGAATTCTGAGTGTGGGGAGGTTCCGTCATCTGTCTGCAGCACCCAGGGTCTCCTATGAGCCCTTCGCGTATCTTCCCCGAGTCCCTCCCAGTGCGGGCTGCCGGTGAAATACGGCGGTTTGGCTGGAAATGCAGGTAGCATATAGTGCCTCCTCCTGGACAAGGGAGGTATTTAGCGAACTTACCACTGCCAAGAAACACCTGTGACAACAGGCAGCTGCGTGGAGGGCGGACCCAAACCTCCCCAAAACAATCAGCCGTGTTCCAGAATTCTGAGTGTGGGGAGGTTCCGTCTTCTGTCTGCATCACCCGGGATCTCCTTGGAGTACTTCGCGTGTCTTCCCCGAGTGCCTCCCAGTGCGGGCTGCAGGGGAAAGGCGGGGGGTGGACTGTAAATGCAGGTAGCATCTAATGCATCCCCCTGGACAGGGGAGGTATTTACCGGAATTCCCCCTGTCAGGGAACACCTGTGACAACATGCAGATGCGTTGAGTGCGGCCACAAACCTCCCCCACTCAATCAGCCTTGTTCCGGAATTCTGAGTGTGGGGAGGTTCCGTCATCTGTCTGCAGCACCCGGGATATCCTAGGAGCACTTCGCGTGTCTTCCCCGAGTGCCTCCCCGTACGGGCTGCCGAGGAAATGCGTGGGTTTGGCTGGAAATGCAGGTAGCATCTAGTGCCTCCCCCTGGACAGGGGAGGTAATTAGCGTACTTCCCCCTGCCAGGGAACACCTGTGACACCAAGCAGCTGCGTGGCCGTCGGCGCCAAACCTCCCCCACACAATCATCCGTGTTCCGGAATTCTGAGTGTGGGGAGGTTCCGTCATCTGTCTGCAGCACCCGGGATCTCCTAGGAGCCATTCGCGTATCTTCCCCGAGTCCCTCACAGTGCAGGCTGCCGGGGAAAGGCGGGGGTTGTGCTGGAAATGCAGGTAGCATCTAGTGCCTCCCCCTGGACAGGGGAGGTAATTAGCGGACTTCCCCCTGCCAGTGAACACCTGTGAAACCAGGCAGCTGCGTGCAGGGCGGCCCAGAACTTCCACCACACAGTCAGCCTTGTTCCGGAATTCTGAGTATGGGGAGGTTCTTTCATCTGTCTGCAGCACCCGGGATCTCCTAGGAGGCCTTCGCGTGTCTTCCCCGACTGCCTCCCAGTGCGGGCTGCCGGGGAAAGGCGGGGGTTTTGCTGGACATGCAGGCAGCATCTAGTGCCTCCCCCTGGACGGGGGAGGTAATTAGCGGACTTCCCCCTGCTAGTGAACACCTGTGACCCCAGGCAGCTGCGTGGAGGGCGGCCCCAAACCTCCCCCACACAGTCAGCCGTGTTCCGGAATTCTAAGTGTGGGGAGGTTCCGTCTTCTGTCTGCAGCACCCGGGGTCTCCTAGAAGCCCTTCGCGTGTCTTCGACGAGTGCTTCCCATTGCGGGATGCCGGGGAAAGGCGGGGGTTGGGATGGAAATGCAGGTAGCATCTTTTGCCTTCCCCTGGATAGGGGAGGAAATTAGCGGATTTCCCTGACAGGGAACACCTGTGACACCAGGCAGCTGCGTTGAGGGAGGCCCCAAACCTCCCCCAAACAGCCAGGCGTGTTCCGGAATTCTGAGTGTGTGGAGGTTCCGTCTTCTGTCTGCAGCACCCGGGATCTCCTAGGAGCCCTTCTCGTGTCTTCCCCGAGTGCCTCCCAGTGCGGGCTGCCGGGGAATGAGGGGGTTGAGCTGGAAATGCAGGTAGCATCTAGTGACTTCCCCTGGATAGGGGAGGTAATTAGCGGACTTCCCCTTGCCAGGAACACCTGTGACACCAGGCAGCCTCGTGGAGGACGGCCTCAAACCTCCCCCACACAGTCAGCCGTGTTCCGGAATTCTGAGTGTGGGGTGGTTCCGTCATCTGTCTGCAGCACCCGGGATCTCCTAGGAGCCCTTCGCGTATCTTCCCCGAGTCCCTCCCAGTGCGGGCTGCCGGGGAAAGGCGGGGGTTGTGCTGGAAATTCAGGTAGCATCTAGTGCCTCCTCCTGGACAAGGAGGTATTTAGCGGACTTACCACTGCCAAGAAACACCTGTGACACCAGGCAGCTGCGTGGAGGGCGGCCCCAAACCTCCCCAAAACAATCAGCCGTGTTCCAGAATTCTGAGTGTGGGGAGGTTCCGTCTTCTGTCTGCAGGACCCGGGATCTCCTAGGAGCAATTCTCGTGTCTTCCCCGAGTGCCTCCCAGTGCGGGCTGCCGGGGAAATGCGGCGGTTGGGCTGGAAATGCAGGTAGAATCTAGTGACTCCCCCTGGACAGGGGAATTAATTAGCGGACTTCACCCTGCAAGGGAACACCTGTGACCCCAGGCAGCTGCTTTGAGGGCGGCCCCAAACCTACCCCACACAATCAGCCGTGTTCCGGAATTCTGAGTGTGGGGAGGTTCCGTCTTCTGTCTGCAGCACCCGGGATCTCCTAGGAGCCCTTCGCGTGTCTTCCCCGAGTCCCTCTCAGTGCGGACTGCCGGGGAAAGGCGGGGTTTGGGCTGGAAATGCAGGTAGCATCTAGTGCCTCCCCCTGGACAGGGGAGGTATTTAGCGGACTTCCCCCTGCCAGGGAACACCTGTGACACCAGGCAGCTTCGTGGAGGGCGGCCCCGAAATTTCACCACACAGTCAGCAGTGTTCCAGAATTCTGAGTGTTGGGAGGTTCCGTCATCTGTCTGCAGCACCCGGGATCTCCTAGGAGGCCTTCGCGTGTCTTCCCCGACTGCCTCCCAGTGCGGGCTGCCGGGGAAAGGCGGGGGTTTTGCTGGACATGCAGGCAGCATCTAGTGCCTCCCCCTGGACAGGGGAGGTAATTAGCGGACTTCCCCCTGTCCGGGAACACCTGTGACACCAGGCAGCTGCGTGGAGGGCGGCCCCAAACCTCCCCCAAACAGTCAGCCGTGTTCCGGAATTCTGAGTGTGGGGAGGTTCCGTCTTCTGTCTGCAGCACCCAGGGTCTCCTAGAAGCCCTTCGCGTGTCTTCCCCGAGTCCCTCCCAGTGCGGGATGCCGGCGAAATGCGGGGGTAGGGATGGAAATGCAGGTAGCATTTACTGCCTCCCCCTGGATAGGGGAGGTAATTAGCGGAATTCCCCCTGCCAGGGAACACCTGTGACACCAGGGAGCTGCGTGGAGGGCGGCCCCGATCCTCCACCACACAGTCAGCAGTGTTCCGGTGTTCTGAGTGTTGGGAAGTTCCGTCATCTGTCTGCAGCACCCGGGATCACCTAGGTGCCTTTCGCGTGTCTTCGACGAGTGCTTCCCACTGCGGGCTGCCGGGGAAAGGCGGGGGTTGGGATGGAAATGCAGGTAGCATCTAGTGCCTCCCCCTGGATAGGGGAGGAAATTAGCGGATTTCCCCTGACAGGGAACACCTGTGACACCAGGCAGCTGCGTTCAGGGAGGCCCCAAACCTCCCCCACACAGTCAGCCGTGTTCCGGAATTCTGAGTGTGGGGAGGTTCCGTCATCTGTCTGCAGCACCCGGGGTCTCCTAGGAGCCCTTCGCGTATCTTCCCCGAGTCCCTCCCTGTGCGGGCTGCCGGTGAAATGCGGCGGTTTGGCTGGAAATGCAGGTAGCATCTAGTGCCTCCCCCTGGACAAGGGAGGTATTTAGCGGACTTACCACTGCCAAGAAACACCTCTGACACCAGGCAGCTGCATGGAGGGCGGCCCCATACATCCCCAAAACAATCAGCCGTGTTCCGGAATTCTGAGTGTGTGGAGGTTCCGTCTTCTGTCTGCATCACCCGGGATCTCCTTGGAGTACTTCGCGTGTCTTCCCCGAGTGCCTCCCAGTGCGGGCTGCAGGGGAAAGGCGGGGGGTGGACTGGAAATGCAGGTAGCATCTAGTGCATCCCCCTGGACAGGGGAGGTAATTACCGGAATTCCCCCTGTCAGGGAACACCTGTGACAACATGCAGATGCGTTGAGTGCGGCCACAAACCTCCCCCACTCAATCAGCCTTGTTTCGGAATTCTGAGTGTGGGGAGGTTCCGTCTTCTGTCTGCAGCACCCGGGGTCTCCTAGAAGCCCTTCGAGTGTCTTCCCCGAGTCCTTCCCAGTGCGGGATGCCGGCGAAATGCGGGGGTAGGGATGGAAATGCAGGTAGCATCTAGTGCTTCCCCCTGGACAGGGGAGGTAATTAGCGTACTTCCCCCTGCCAGGGAACACCTGTGACACCAGGCAGCTGCGTGGCCGTCGGCGCCAAACCTCCCCCACACAATCAGCCGTGTTCCGGAATTCTGAGTGTGGGGAGGTTCCGTCTTCTGTCTGCAGCACCCGGGGTCTCCTAGAAGCCCTTCGAGTGTCTTCCCCGAGTCCTTCCCAGTGCGGGATGCCGGCGAAATGCGGGGGTAGGGATGGAAATGCAGGTAGCATTTAGTGCCTCCCCCTGGATAGGGGAGGTAATTAGCGGACTACCCCCTGCCAGGGAACACCTGTGACAACAGGGAGCTGCGTGGAGGGCGGCCCCGATCCTCCACCACACAGTCAGCAGTGTTCTGGTATTCTGAGAGTTGGGAAGTTCCGTCATCTGCCTTCAGCACCCGGGATCCCCTAGGAGGCCTTCGCGTGTCTTCCCCGACTGCCTCCCAGTGCGGGCTGCCGGGGAAAGGCGGGGGTTTTGCTGGACATGCAGGCAGCATCTAGTGCCTCCCCCTGGACAGGGGAGGTAATTAGCGGACTTCCCCCTGCTAGTGAACACCTGTGACCCCAGGCAGCTGCGTGGAGGGCGGCCCCAAACCTCCCCCACACAGTCAGCCGTGTTCCGGAATTCTAAGTGTGGGGAGGTTCCGTCTTCTGTCTGCAGCACCCGGGGTCTCCTAGAAGCCCTTCGCGTGTCTTCGACGAGTGCTTCCCATTGCGGGATGCCGGGGAAAGGCGGGGGTTGGGATGGAAATGCAGGTAGCATCTTTTGCCTTCCCCTGGATAGGGGAGGAAATTAGCGGATTTCCCTGACAGGGAACACCTGTGACACCAGGCAGCTGCGTTGAGGGAGGCCCCAAACCTCCCCCAAACAGCCAGGCGTGTTCCGGAATTCTGAGTGTGTGGAGGTTCCGTCTTCTGTCTGCAGCACCCGGGATCTCCTAGGAGCCCTTCTCGTGTCTTCCCCGAGTGCCTCCCAGTGCGGGCTGCCGGGGAATGAGGGGGTTGAGCTGGAAATGCAGGTAGCATCTAGTGACTTCCCCTGGATAGGGGAGGTAATTAGCGGACTTCCCCTTGCCAGGAACACCTGTGACACCAGGCAGCCTCGTGGAGGACGGCCTCAAACCTCCCCCACACAGTCAGCCGTGTTCCGGAATTCTGAGTGTGGGGAGGTTCCGTCATCTGTCTGCAGCACCCGGGATCTCCTAGGAGCCCTTCGCGTATCTTCCCCGAGTCCCTCCCAGTGCGGGCTGCCGGGGAAAGGCGGGGGTTGTGCTGGAAATTCAGGTAGCATCTAGTGCCTCCTCCTGGACAAGGAGGTATTTAGCGGACTTACCACTGCCAAGAAACACCTGTGACACCAGGCAGCTGCGTGGAGGGCGGCCCCAAACCTCCCCAAAACAATCAGCCGTGTTCCAGAATTCTGAGTGTGGGGAGGTTCCGTCTTCTGTCTGCAGGACCCGGGATCTCCTAGGAGCAATTCTCGTGTCTTCCCCGAGTGCCTCCCAGTGCGGGCTGCCGGGGAAATGCGGCGGTTGGGCTGGAAATGCAGGTAGAATCTAGTGACTCCCCCTGGACAGGGGAATTAATTAGCGGACTTCACCCTGCAAGGGAACACCTGTGACCCCAGGCAGCTGCTTTGAGGGCGGCCCCAAACCTACCCCACACAATCAGCCGTGTTCCGGAATTCTGAGTGTGGGGAGGTTCCGTCTTCTGTCTGCAGCACCCGGGATCTCCTAGGAGCCCTTCGCGTGTCTTCCCCGAGTCCCTCTCAGTGCGGACTGCCGGGGAAAGGCGGGGTTTGGGCTGGAAATGCAGGTAGCATCTAGTGCCTCCCCCTGGACAGGGGAGGTATTTAGCGGACTTCCCCCTGCCAGGGAACACCTGTGACACCAGGCAGCTTCGTGGAGGGCGGCCCCGAAATTTCACCACACAGTCAGCAGTGTTCCAGAATTCTGAGTGTTGGGAGGTTCCGTCATCTGTCTGCAGCACCCGGGATCTCCTAGGAGGCCTTCGCGTGTCTTCCCCGACTGCCTCCCAGTGCGGGCTGCCGGGGAAAGGCGGGGGTTTTGCTGGACATGCAGGCAGCATCTAGTGCCTCCCCCTGGACAGGGGAGGTAATTAGCGGACTTCCCCCTGTCCGGGAACACCTGTGACACCAGGCAGCTGCGTGGAGGGCGGCCCCAAACCTCCCCCAAACAGTCAGCCGTGTTCCGGAATTCTGAGTGTGGGGAGGTTCCGTCTTCTGTCTGCAGCACCCAGGGTCTCCTAGAAGCCCTTCGCGTGTCTTCCCCGAGTCCCTCCCAGTGCGGGATGCCGGCGAAATGCGGGGGTAGGGATGGAAATGCAGGTAGCATTTACTGCCTCCCCCTGGATAGGGGAGGTAATTAGCGGAATTCCCCCTGCCAGGGAACACCTGTGACACCAGGGAGCTGCGTGGAGGGCGGCCCCGATCCTCCACCACACAGTCAGCAGTGTTCCGGTGTTCTGAGTGTTGGGAAGTTCCGTCATCTGTCTGCAGCACCCGGGATCACCTAGGTGCCTTTCGCGTGTCTTCGACGAGTGCTTCCCACTGCGGGCTGCCGGGGAAAGGCGGGGGTTGGGATGGAAATGCAGGTAGCATCTAGTGCCTCCCCCTGGATAGGGGAGGAAATTAGCGGATTTCCCCTGACAGGGAACACCTGTGACACCAGGCAGCTGCGTTCAGGGAGGCCCCAAACCTCCCCCACACAGTCAGCCGTGTTCCGGAATTCTGAGTGTGGGGAGGTTCCGTCATCTGTCTGCAGCACCCGGGGTCTCCTAGGAGCCCTTCGCGTATCTTCCCCGCGTCCCTCCCTGTGCGGGCTGCCGGTGAAATGCGGCGGTTTGGCTGGAAATGCAGGTAGCATCTAGTGCCTCCCCCTGGACAAGGGAGGTATTTAGCGGACTTACCACTGCCAAGAAACACCTCTGACACCAGGCAGCTGCATGGAGGGCGGCCCCATACATCCCCAAAACAATCAGCCGTGTTCCGGAATTCTGAGTGTGTGGAGGTTCCGTCTTCTGTCTGCATCACCCGGGATCTCCTTGGAGTACTTCGCGTGTCTTCCCCGAGTGCCTCCCAGTGCGGGCTGCAGGGGAAAGGCGGGGGGTGGACTGGAAATGCAGGTAGCATCTAGTGCATCCCCCTGGACAGGGGAGGTAATTACCGGAATTCCCCCTGTCAGGGAACACCTGTGACAACATGCAGATGCGTTGAGTGCGGCCACAAACCTCCCCCACTCAATCAGCCTTGTTTCGGAATTCTGAGTGTGGGGAGGTTCCGTCTTCTGTCTGCAGCACCCGGGGTCTCCTAGAAGCCCTTCGAGTGTCTTCCCCGAGTCCTTCCCAGTGCGGGATGCCGGCGAAATGCGGGGGTAGGGATGGAAATGCAGGTAGCATCTAGTGCTTCCCCCTGGACAGGGGAGGTAATTAGCGTACTTCCCCCTGCCAGGGAACACCTGTGACACCAGGCAGCTGCGTGGCCGTCGGCGCCAAACCTCCCCCACACAATCAGCCGTGTTCCGGAATTCTGAGTGTGGGGAGGTTCCGTCTTCTGTCTGCAGCACCCGGGGTCTCCTAGAAGCCCTTCGAGTGTCTTCCCCGAGTCCTTCCCAGTGCGGGATGCCGGCGAAATGCGGGGGTAGGGATGGAAATGCAGGTAGCATTTAGTGCCTCCCCCTGGATAGGGGAGGTAATTAGCGGACTACCCCCTGCCAGGGAACACCTGTGACAACAGGGAGCTGCGTGGAGGGCGGCCCCGATCCTCCACCACACAGTCAGCAGTGTTCTGGTATTCTGAGAGTTGGGAAGTTCCGTCATCTGCCTTCAGCACCCGGCATCACCTAGGTGCCTTTCGCGTTTCTTCGACGAGTGCTTCCCAGTGCGGGCTGCCGGGGAAAGGCGGGGGTTGGGATGGAAATGCAGGTAGCATCTTTTGCCTCCCCCTGTATAGGGGAGGAAATTAGCTGATATCCTTGACAGGGAACACCTGTGACACCACGCAGCTGCGTTGAGGGAGGCCCCAAACCTCCCCCACACAGCCAGGCGTGTTCCGGAATTCTGAGTGTGGGGAGGTTCCGTCTTCTGTCTGCAGCACCCGGGATCTCCTAGGAGCCCTTCCCGTGTCTTCCCCGAGTCCCTCCCAGTGCGGGCTGCCGGGGAATGAGGGGGTTGGGCTGGAAATGCAGGTAGCATCTAGTGCCTCCCTCTGGACAGGGGAGGTAATTAGCGTACTTCCCCCTGCCAGGGAACACCTGTGAAAACAGGCAGCTGCGTGGCCGTCGGCCCCAAACCTCCCCCAAACAATCAGCCGTGTTCCGGAATTCTGAGTGTGGGGAGGTTCCGTCATCTGTCTGCAGCACCCGGGATCACCTAGGAGCCCTTCGCGTATCTTCCCCGAGTCCCTCCCAGTGCGGGCTGCCTGGGAAAGGCGGGGGTTGTGCTGGAAATTCAGGTAGCATCTAGTGCCTCCTCCTGGACAAGGAGGTATTTAGCGGACTTACCACTGCCAAGAAACACCTGTGACACCAGGCAGCTGCGTGGAGGGCGGCCCCAAACCTCCCCAAAACAATCAGCCGTGTTCCAGAATTCTGAGTGTGGGGAGGTTCCGTCTTCTGTCTGCAGGACCCGGGATCTCCTAGGAGCAATTCTCGTGTCTTCCCCGAGTGCCTCCCAGTGCGGGCTGCCGGGGAAATGCGGGGGTTGGGCTGGAAATGCAGGTAGAATCTAGTGACTCCCCCTGGACAGGGGAATTAATTAGCGGACTTCACCCTGCAAGGGAACACCTGTGACCCCAGGCAGCTGCTTTGAGGGCGGCCCCAAACCTACCCCACACAATCAGCCGTGTTCCGGAATTCTGAGTGTGGGGAGGTTCCGTCTTCTGTCTGCAGCACCCGGGATCTCCTAGGAGCCCTTCGCGTGTCTTCCCCGAGTCCCTCTCAGTGCGGACTGCCGGGGAAAGGCGGGGTTTGGGCTGGAAATGCAGGTAGCATCTAGTGCCTCCCCCTGGACAGGGGAGGTATTTAGCGGACTTCCCCCTGCCAGGGAACACCTGTGACACCAGGCAGCTTCGTGGAGGGCGGCCCCGAAATTTCACCACACAGTCAGCAGTGTTCCAGAATTCTGAGTGTTGGGAGGTTCCGTCATCTGTCTGCAGCACCCGGGATCCCCTAGGAGGCCTTCGCGTGTCTTCCCCGACTGCCTCCCAGTGCGGGCTGCCGGGGAAAGGCGGGGGTTTTGCTGGACATGCAGGCAGCATCTAGTGCCTCCCCCTGGACAGGGGAGGTAATTAGCGGACTTCCCCCTGTCCGGGAACACCTGTGACACCAGGCAGCTGCGTGGAGGGCGGCCCCAAACCTCCCCCAAACAGTCAGCCGTGTTCCGGAATTCTGAGTGTGGGGAGGTTCCGTCTTCTGTCTGCAGCACCCAGGGTCTCCTAGAAGCCCTTCGCGTGTCTTCCCCGAGTCCCTCCCAGTGCGGGATGCCGGCGAAATGCGGGGGTAGGGATGGAAATGCAGGTAGCATTTACTGCCTCCCCCTGGATAGGGGAGGTAATTAGCGGAATTCCCCCTGCCAGGGAACACCTGTGACACCAGGGAGCTGCGTGGAGGGCGGCCCCGATCCTCCACCACACAGTCAGCAGTGTTCCGGTGTTCTGAGTGTTGGGAAGTTCCGTCATCTGTCTGCAGCACCCGGGATCACCTAGGTGCCTTTCGCGTGTCTTCGACGAGTGCTTCCCACTGCGGGCTGCCGGGGAAAGGCGGGGGTTGGGATGGAAATGCAGGTAGCATCTAGTGCCTCCCCCTGGATAGGGGAGGAAATTAGCGGATTTCCCCTGACAGGGAACACCTGTGACACCAGGCAGCTGCGTTCAGGGAGGCCCCAAACCTCCCCCACACAGTCAGCCGTGTTCCGGAATTCTGAGTGAGGGGAGGTTCCGTCATCTGTCTGCAGCACCCGGGGTCTCCTAGGAGCCCTTCGCGTATCTTCCCCGAGTCCCTCCCTGTGCGGGCTGCCGGTGAAATGCGGCGGTTTGGCTGGAAATGCAGGTAGCATCTAGTGCCTCCCCCTGGACAAGGGAGGTATTTAGCGGACTTACCACTGCCAAGAAACACCTGTGACACCAGGCAGCTGCATGGAGGGCGGCCCCATACATCCCCAAAACAATCAGCCGTGTTCCGGAATTCTGAGTGAGGGGAGGTTCCGTCTTCTGTCTGCAGCACCCGGGGTCTCCTAGGAGCCCTTCGCGTATCTTCCCCGAGTCCCTCCCTGTGCGGGCTGCCGGTAAAATGCGGCGGTTTGGCTGGAAATGCAGGTAGCATCTAGTGCCTCCCCCTGGACAAGGGAGGTATTTAGCGGACTTACCACTGCCAAGAAACACCTGTGACACCAGGCAGCTGCATGGAGGGCGGCCCCATACATCCCCAAAACAATCAGCCGTGTTCCGGAATTCTGAGTGTGTGGAGGTTCCGTCTTCTGTCTGCATCACCCGGGATCTCCTTGGAGTACTTCGCGTGTCTTCCCCGAGTGCCTCCCAGTGCGGGCTGCAGGGGAAAGGCGGGGGGTGGACTGGAAATGCAGGTAGCATCTAGTGCATCCCCCTGGACAGGGGAGGTAATTACCGGAATTCCCCCTGTCAGGGAACACCTGTGACAACATGCAGATGCGTTGAGTGCGGCCACAAACCTCCCCCACTCAATCAGCCTTGTTCCGGAATTCTGAGTGTGGGGAGGTTCCGTCATCTGTCTGCAGCACCCGGGATATCCTAGGAGCCCTTCGCGTGTCTTCCCCGAGTGCCTCCCCGTACGGGCTGCCGAGGAAATGCGTGGGTTTGGCTGGAAATGCAGGTAGCATCTAGTGCCTCCCCCTGGACAGGGGAGGTAATTAGCGTACTTCCCCCTGCCAGGGAACACCTGTGACACCAGGCAGCTGCGTGGCCGTCGGCGCCAAACCTCCCCCACACAATCAGCCGTGTTCCGGAATTCTGAGTGTGGGGAGGTTCCGTCTTCTGTCTGCAGCACCCGGGGTCTCCTAGAAGCCCTTCGAGTGTCTTCCCCGAGTCCTTCCCAGTGCGGGATGCCGGCGAAATGCGGGGGTAGGGATGGAAATGCAGGTAGCATTTAGTGCCTCCCCCTGGATAGGGGAGGTAATTAGCGGACTACCCCCTGCCAGGGAACACCTGTGACAACAGGGAGCTGCGTGGAGGGCGGCCCCGATCCTCCACCACACAGTCAGCAGTGTTCCGGTATTCTGAGAGTTGGGAAGTTCCGTCATCTGCCTTCAGCACCCGGCATCACCTAGGTGCCTTTCGCGTGTCTTCGACGAGTGCTTCCCATTGCGGGCTGCCTGGGAAAGGCGGGGGTTGGGATGGAAATGCAGGTAGCATCTTTTGCCTCCCCCTGTATAGGGGAGGAAATTAGCGGATATCCCTGACAGGGAACACCTGTAACACCACGCAGCTGCGTTGAGGGAGGCCCCAAACCTCCCCCACACAGCCAGGCGTGTTCCGGAATTCTGAGTGTGGGGAGGTTCCGTCTTCTGTGTGCAGCAGCCGGGATCTCCTAGGAGCCCTTCGCGTATCTTCCCCGAGTCCCTCCCAGTGCGGGCTGCCGTGGAAAGGCGGGGGTTGTGCTGGAAATTCAGGTAGCATCTAGTGCCTCCCTCTGGACAGGGGAGGAAATTAGCGTTCTTCCCCCTGCCAGGGAACACCTGTGAAAACAGGCAGCTGCGTGGCCGTCGGCCCCAAACCTCCCCCAAACAATCAGCCGTGTTCCGGAATTCTGAGTGTGGGGAGGTTCCGTCATCTGTCTGCAGCACCCGGGATCTCCTAGGAGCCCTTCGCGTATCTTCCCCGTGTCCCTCCCAGTGCGGGCTGCCGGGGAAAGGCGGGGGTTGTGCTGGAAATTCAGGTAGCATCTAGTGCCTCCTCCTGGACAAGGAGGTATTTAGCGGACTTACCACTGCCAAGAAACACCTGTGACACCAGGCAGCTGCGTGGATGGCGGCCCCAAAACTCCCCAAAACAATCAGACGTGTTCCAGAATTCTGAGTGTGGGGAGGTTCCGTCTTCTGTCTGCAGGACCCGGGATCTCCTAGGAGCTCTTCTCATGTCTTCCCCGAGTGCCTCCCAGTGCGGGCTGCCGGGGAAATGCGGGGGTTGGGCTGGAAATGCAGGTAGAATCTAGTGACTCCCCCTGGACAGGGGAATTAATTAGCGGACTTCACCCTGCCAGGGAACACCTGTGACCCCAGGCAGCTGCTTGGATGGCGGCCCCAAACCTACCCCACACAATCAGCCGTGTTCCGGAATTCTGAGTGTGGGGAGGTTCCGTCTTCTGTCTGCAGCACCCGGGATCTCCTAGGAGCCCTTCGCGTGTCTTCCCCGTGTCCCTCTCAGTGTGGACTGCCGGGGAAAGGCGGGGTTTGGGCTGGAAATGCAGGTAGCATCTAGTGCCTACCCCTGTACAGGGGAGGTAATTAGCGGACTTCCCCCTGCCAGGGAACACCTGTGACACCAGGCAGATTCGTGGAGGGCGGCCCCGAAATTTCAACACACAGTCAGCAGTGTTCCAGAATTCTGAGTGTTGGGAGGTTCCGTCATCTGTCTGCAGCACCCGGGATCTCCTAGGAGGCCTTCGCGTGTCTTCCCCGACTGCCTCCCAGTGCGGGCTGCCGGGGAAAGGCGGGGGTTTTGCTGGACATGCAGGCAGCATCTAGTGCCTCCCCCTGGACAGGGGAGGTAATTAGCGGACTTCCCCCTGTCCGGGAACACCTGTGACACCAGGCAGCTGCGTGGAGGGCGGCCCCAAACCTCCCCCAAACAGTCAGCCGTGTTCCGGAATTCTGAGTGTGGGGAGGTTCCGTCTTCTGTCTGCAGCACCCAGGGTCTCCTAGAAGCCCTTCGCGTGTCTTCCCCGAGTCCCTCCCAGTGCGGGATGCCGGCGAAATGCGGGGGTAGGGATGGAAATGCAGGTAGCATTTACTGCCTCCCCCTGGATAGGGGAGGTAATTAGCGGAATTCCCCCTGCCAGGGAACACCTGTGACACCAGGGAGCTGCGTGGAGGGCGGCCCCGATCCTCCAACACACAGTCAGCAGTGTTCCGGTGTTCTGAGTGTTGGGAAGTTCCGTCATCTGTCTGCAGCACCCGGGATCACCTAGGTGCCTTTCGCGTGTCTTCGACGAGTGCTTCCCACTGCGGGCTGCCGGGGAAAGGCGGGGGTTGGGATGGAAATGCAGGTAGCATCTAGTGCCTCCCCCTGGATAGGGGAGGAAATTAGCGGATTTCCCCTGACAGGGAACACCTGTGACACCAGGCAGCTGCGTTCAGGGAGGCCCCAAACCTCCCCCACACAGTCAGCCGTGTTCCGGAATTCTGAGTGTGGGGAGGTTCCGTCATCTGTCTGCAGCACCCGGGGTCTCCTAGGAGCCCTTCGCGTATCTTCCCCGAGTCCCTCCCTGTGCGGGCTGCCGGTGAAATGCGGCGGTTTGGCTGGAAATGCAGGTAGCATCTAGTGCCTCCCCCTGGACAAGGGAGGTATTTAGCGGACTTACCACTGCCAAGAAACACCTCTGACACCAGGCAGCTGCATGGAGGGCGGCCCCATACATCCCCAAAACAATCAGCCGTGTTCCGGAATTCTGAGTGTGTGGAGGTTCCGTCTTCTGTCTGCATCACCCGGGATCTCCTTGGAGTACTTCGCGTGTCTTCCCCGAGTGCCTCCCAGTGCGGGCTGCAGGGGAAAGGCGGGGGGTGGACTGGAAATGCAGGTAGCATCTAGTGCATCCCCCTGGACAGGGGAGGTAATTACCGGAATTCCCCCTGTCAGGGAACACCTGTGACAACATGCAGATGCGTTGAGTGTGGCCACAAACCTCCCCCACTCAATCAGCCTTGTTTCGGAATTCTGAGTGTGGGGAGGTTCCGTCTTCTGTCTGCAGCACCCGGGGTCTCCTAGAAGCCCTTCGAGTGTCTTCCCCGAGTCCTTCCCAGTGCGGGATGCCGGCGAAATGCGGGGGTAGGGATGGAAATGCAGGTAGCATCTAGTGCTTCCCCCTGGACAGGGGAGGTAATTAGCGTACTTCCCCCTGCCAGGGAACACCTGTGACACCAGGCAGCTGCGTGGCCGTCGGCGCCAAACCTCCCCCACACAATCAGCCGTGTTCCGGAATTCTGAGTGTGGGGAGGTTCCGTCTTCTGTCTGCAGCACCCGGGGTCTCCTAGAAGCCCTTCGAGTGTCTTCCCCGAGTCCTTCCCAGTGCGGGATGCCGGCGAAATGCGGGGGTAGGGATGGAAATGCAGGTAGCATTTAGTGCCTCCCCCTGGATAGGGGAGGTAATTAGCGGACTACCCCCTGCCAGGGAACACCTGTGACAACAGGGAGCTGCGTGGAGGGCGGCCCCGATCCTCCACCACACAGTCAGCAGTGTTCTGGTATTCTGAGAGTTGGGAAGTTCCGTCATCTGCCTTCAGCACCCGGCATCACCTAGGTGCCTTTCGCGTTTCTTCGACGAGTGCTTCCCAGTGCGGGCTGCCGGGGAAAGGCGGGGGTTGGGATGGAAATGCAGGTAGCATCTTTTGCCTCCCCCTGTATAGGGGAGGAAATTAGCGGATATCCTTGACAGGGAACACCTGTGACACCACGCAGCTGCGTTGAGGGAGGCCCCAAACCTCCCCCACACAGCCAGGCGTGTTCCGGAATTCTGAGTGTGGGGAGGTTCCGTCTTCTGTCTGCAGCACCCGGGATCTCCTAGGAGCCCTTCCCGTGTCTTCCCCGAGTCCCTCCCAGTGCGGGCTGCCGGGGAATGAGGGGGTTGGGCTGGAAATGCAGGTAGCATCTAGTGCCTCCCCCTGGACAGGGGAGGTAATTAGCGTACTTCCCCCTGCCAGGGAACACCTGTGAAAACAGGCAGCTGCGTGGCCGTCGGCCCCAAACCTCCCCCAAACAATCAGCCGTGTTCCGGAATTCTGAGTGTGGGGAGGTTCCGTCATCTGTCTGCAGCACCCGGGATCTCCTAGGAGCCCTTCGCGTATCTTCCCCGAGTCCCTCCCAGTGCGGGCTGCCTGGGAAAGGCGGGGGTTGTGCTGGAAATTCAGGTAGCATCTAGTGCCTCCTCCTGGACAAGGAGGTATTTAGCGGACTTACCACTGCCAAGAAACACCTGTGACACCAGGCAGCTGCGTGGAGGGCGGCCCCAAACCTCCCCAAAACAATCAGCCGTGTTCCAGAATTCTGAGTGTGGGGAGGTTCCGTCTTCTGTCTGCAGGACCCGGGATCTCCTAGGAGCAATTCTCGTGTCTTCCCCGAGTGCCTCCCAGTGCGGGCTGCCGGGGAAATGCGGGGGTTGGGCTGGAAATGCAGGTAGAATCTAGTGACTCCCCCTGGACAGGGGAATTAATTAGCGGACTTCACCCTGCAAGGGAACACCTGTGACCCCAGGCAGCTGCTTTGAGGGCGGCCCCAAACCTACCCCACACAATCAGCCATGTTCCGGAATTCTGAGTGTGGGGAGGTTCCGTCTTCTGTCTGCAGCACCCGGGATCTCCTAGGAGCCCTTCGCGTGTCTTCCCCGAGTCCCTCTCAGTGCGGACTGCCGGGGAAAGGCGGGGTTTGGGCTGGAAATGCAGGTAGCATCTAGTGCCTCCCCCTGGACAGGGGAGGTATTTAGCGGACTTCCCCCTGCCAGGGAACACCTGTGACACCAGGCAGCTTCGTGGAGGGCGGCCCCGAAATTTCACCACACAGTCAGCAGTGTTCCAGAATTCTGAGTGTTGGGAGGTTCCGTCATCTGTCTGCAGCACCCGGGATCCCCTAGGAGGCCTTCGCGTGTCTTCCCCGACTGCCTCCCAGTGCGGGCTGCCGGGGAAAGGCGGGGGTTTTGCTGGACATGCAGGCAGCATCTAGTGCCTCCCCCTGGACAGGGGAGGTAATTAGCGGACTTCCCCCTGTCCGGGAACACCTGTGACACCAGGCAGCTGCGTGGAGGGCGGCCCCAAACCTCCCCCAAACAGTCAGCCGTGTTCCGGAATTCTGAGTGTGGGGAGGTTCCGTCTTCTGTCTGCAGCACCCAGGGTCTCCTAGAAGCCCTTCGCGTGTCTTCCCCGAGTCCCTCCCAGTGCGGGATGCCGGCGAAATGCGGGGGTAGGGATGGAAATGCAGGTAGCATTTACTGCCTCCCCCTGGATAGGGGAGGTAATTAGCGGAATTCCCCCTGCCAGGGAACACCTGTGACACCAGGGAGCTGCGTGGAGGGCGGCCCCGATCCTCCACCACACAGTCAGCAGTGTTCCGGTGTTCTGAGTGTTGGGAAGTTCCGTCATCTGTCTGCAGCACCCGGGATCACCTAGGTGCCTTTCGCGTGTCTTCGACGAGTGCTTCCCACTGCGGGCTGCCGGGGAAAGGCGGGGGTTGGGATGGAAATGCAGGTAGCATCTAGTGCCTCCCCCTGGATAGGGGAGGAAATTAGCGGATTTCCCCTGACAGGGAACACCTGTGACACCAGGCAGCTGCGTTCAGGGAGGCCCCAAACCTCCCCCACACAGTCAGCCGTGTTCCGGAATTCTGAGTGAGGGGAGGTTCCGACATCTGTCTGCAGCACCCGGGGTCTCCTAGGAGCCCTTCGCGTATCTTCCCCGAGTCCCTCCCTGTGCGGGCTGCCGGTGAAATGCGGCGGTTTGGCTGGAAATGCAGGTAGCATCTAGTGCCTCCCCCTGGACAAGGGAGGTATTTAGCGGACTTACCACTGCCAAGAAACACCTGTGACACCAGGCAGCTGCATGGAGGGCGGCCCCATACATCCCCAAAACAATCAGCCGTGTTCCGGAATTCTGAGTGAGGGGAGGTTCCGTCTTCTGTCTGCAGCACCCGGGGTCTCCTAGGAGCCCTTCGCGTATCTTCCCCGAGTCCCTCCCTGTGCGGGCTGCCGGTAAAATGCGGCGGTTTGGCTGGAAATGCAGGTAGCATCTAGTGCCTCCCCCTGGACAAGGGAGGTATTTAGCGGACTTACCACTGCCAAGAAACACCTGTG
Source organism: Camelus ferus (assembly GCF_009834535.1). Lineage (NCBI taxonomy): Eukaryota > Metazoa > Chordata > Mammalia > Artiodactyla > Camelidae > Camelus > Camelus ferus. The sequence goes on from NC_045726.1 coordinate 1,732,910, forward strand.
ACACCAGGCAGCTGCATGGAGGGCGGCCCCATACATCCCCAAAACAATCAGCCGTGTTCCGGAATTCTGAGTGTGTGGAGGTTCCGTCTTCTGTCTGCATCACCCGGGATCTCCTTGGAGTACTTCGCGTGTCTTCCCCGAGTGCCTCCCAGTGCGGGCTGCAGGGGAAAGGCGGGGGGTGGACTGGAAATGCAGGTAGCATCTAGTGCATCCCCCTGGACAGGGGAGGTAATTACCGGAATTCCCCCTGTCAGGGAACACCTGTGACAACATGCAGATGCGTTGAGTGCGGCCACAAACCTCCCCCACTCAATCAGCCTTGTTCCGGAATTCTGAGTGTGGGGAGGTTCCGTCATCTGTCTGCAGCACCCGGGATATCCTAGGAGCCCTTCGCGTGTCTTCCCCGAGTGCCTCCCCGTACGGGCTGCCGAGGAAATGCGTGGGTTTGGCTGGAAATGCAGGTAGCATCTAGTGCCTCCCCCTGGACAGGGGAGGTAATTAGCGTACTTCCCCCTGCCAGGGAACACCTGTGACACCAGGCAGCTGCGTGGCCGTCGGCGCCAAACCTCCCCCACACAATCAGCCGTGTTCCGGAATTCTGAGTGTGGGGAGGTTCCGTCTTCTGTCTGCAGCACCCGGGGTCTCCTAGAAGCCCTTCGAGTGTCTTCCCCGAGTCCTTCCCAGTGCGGGATGCCGGCGAAATGCGGGGGTAGGGATGGAAATGCAGGTAGCATTTAGTGCCTCCCCCTGGATAGGGGAGGTAATTAGCGGACTACCCCCTGCCAGGGAACACCTGTGACAACAGGGAGCTGCGTGGAGGGCGGCCCCGATCCTCCACCACACAGTCAGCAGTGTTACGGTATTCTGAGAGTTGGGAAGTTCCGTCATCTGCCTTCAGCACCCGGCATCACCTAGGTGCCTTTCGCGTGTCTTCGACGAGTGCTTCCCATTGCGGGCTGCCTGGGAAAGGCGGGGGTTGGGATGGAAATGCAGGTAGCATCTTTTGCCTCCCCCTGTATAGGGGAGGAAATTAGCGGATATCCCTGACAGGGAACACCTGTAACAACACGCAGCTGCGTTGAGGGAGGCCCCAAACCTCCCCCACACAGCCAGGCGTGTTCCGGAATTCTGAGTGTGGGGAGGTTCCGTCTTCTGTGTGCAGCAGCCGGGATCTCCTAGGAGCCCTTCGCGTATCTTCCCCGAGTCCCTCCCAGTGCGGGCTGCCGTGGAAAGGCGGGGGTTGTGCTGGAAATTCAGGTAGCATCTAGTGCCTCCCTCTGGACAGGGGAGGAAATTAGCGTTCTTCCCCCTGCCAGGGAACACCTGTGAAAACAGGCAGCTGCGTGGCCGTCGGCCCCAAACCTCCCCCAAACAATCAGCCGTGTTCCGGAATTCTGAGTGTGGGGAGGTTCCGTCATCTGTCTGCAGCACCCGGGATCTCCTAGGAGCCCTTCGCGTATCTTCCCCGTGTCCCTCCCAGTGCGGGCTGCCGGGGAAAGGCGGGGGTTGTGCTGGAAATTCAGGTAGCATCTAGTGCCTCCTCCTGGACAAGGAGGTATTTAGCGGACTTACCACTGCCAAGAAACACCTGTGACACCAGGCAGCTGCGTGGATGGCGGCCCCAAACCTCCCCAAAACAATCAGACGTGTTCCAGAATTCTGAGTGTGGGGAGGTTCCGTCTTCTGTCTGCAGGACCCGGGATCTCCTAGGAGCTCTTCTCATGTCTTCCCCGAGTGCCTCCCAGTGCGGGCTGCCGGGGAAATGCGGGGGTTGGGCTGGAAATGCAGGTAGAATCTAGTGACTCCCCCTGGACAGGGGAATTAATTAGCGGACTTCACCCTGCCAGGGAACACCTGTGACCCCAGGCAGCTGCTTGGATGGCGGCCCCAAACCTACCCCACACAATCAGCCGTGTTCCGGAATTCTGAGTGTGGGGAGGTTCCGTCTTCTGTCTGCAGCACCCGGGATCTCCTAGGAGCCCTTCGCGTGTCTTCCCCGTGTCCCTCTCAGTGTGGACTGCCGGGGAAAGGCGGGGTTTGGGCTGGAAATGCAGGTAGCATCTAGTGCCTACCCCTGTACAGGGGAGGTAATTAGCGGACTTCCCCCTGCCAGGGAACACCTGTAACACCAGGCAGATTCGTGGAGGGCGGCCCCGAAATTTCAACACACAGTCAGCAGTGTTCCAGAATTCTGAGTGTTGGGAGGTTCCGTCATCTGTCTGCAGCACCCGGGATCTCCTAGGAGGCCTTCGCGTGTCTTCCCCGACTGCCTCCCAGTGCGGGCTGCCTGGGAAAGGCGGGGGTTTTGCTGGACTTGCAGGCAGCATCTAGTGCCTCCCCCTGGACAGGGGAGGTAATTAGCGAACTTCCCCCTGTCCGGGAACACCTGTGACACCAGGCAGCTGCGTGGAGGGCGGCCCCAAACCTCCCCCACACAGTCAGCCGTGTTCCGGAATTCTGAGTGTGGGGAGGTTCCGTCTTCTGTCTGCAGAACCCGGGGTCTCCTAGAAGCCCTTCGCGTGTCTTCCCCGAGTCCCTCCCAGTGCGGGATGCCGGCGAAATGCGGGGGTAGGGATGGAAATGCAGGTAGCATTTAGTGCCTCCCCCTGGATAGGGGAGGTAATTAGGGGTCTTCCCCCTGCCAGGGAACACCTGTGACACCAGGGAGCTGCGTGGAGGGCGGCCCCGATCCTGCAACACAGTCAGAAGTGTTCCGGGATTCTGAGAGTTGGGAAGTTCCGTCATCTGTCTGCAGCACCCAGGATCACCTAGGTGCCTTTCGCGTGTCTTTGACGAGTGCTTCCCAGTGCAGGCTGCCGGGGAAAGGCGGGGGTTGGGATGGAAATGCAGGTAGCATCTAGTGCCTCCCCCTGGATAGGGGAGGAAATTAGCGGATTTCCCCTGAGAGGGAACACCTGTGACACCAGGTAACCTCGTGGAGGACGGCCTCAAACCTCCCCCACACAGTCAGCCGTTTTCCGGAATTCTGAGTGTGGGGAGGTTCCGTCATCTGTCTGCAGCACCCGGGATCTCCTAGGTGCCTTTCGCGTGTCTTCGACGAGTGCTTCCCAGTGCGGGCTGCCGGGGAAAGGCGGGGGTTGGGATGGAAATGCAGGTAGCATCTAGTGCCTCCCCCTGGATAGGGGAGGAAATTAGCGGATTTCCCCTCACAGGGAACACCTGTGACACCAGGCAGCTGCGTTGAGGGCGGCCCCAAACCTCCCCCACACAGCCAGGATTGTTCCGGAATTCTGAGTGTGGGGAGGTTCCGTCTTCTGTCTGCAGCACTCGGGATTTCCTAGGAGCCCTTCGCGTGTCTTCCCCGAGTCCCTCCCAGTGCGGGCTCCGGGGAATGAGGGGGTTGGGCTGGAAATGCAGGTAGCATCTAGTGCCTCCCTCTGGACAGGGGAGGTAATTAGCGTACTTCCCCCTGCCAGGGAACACCTGTGAAAACAGGCAGCTGCGTGGCTGTCGGCCCCAAACCTCCCCCAAACAATCAGCCGTGTTCCGGAATTCTGAGTGTGGGGAGGTTCCGTCATCAGTCTGCAGCACCCGGGATCTCCTAGAAGACTTTCGCGTGTCTTCCCCGAGTCCTTCCCAGTGCGGGATGCCGGCGAAATGCGGGGGTAGGGATGGAAATGCAGGTAGCATTTTGTGCCTCCCCCTGGATAGGGGAGGTAATTAGCGGTCTTCCCACTGCCAGGGAACACCTGTGACACCAGGGAGCTGTGTGGAGGGCGGCCCCGATCCTCCAACACAGTCAGAAGTGTTCCGGTATTCTGAGAGTTGGGAAGTTCCGTCATCTGTCTGCAGAACCCAGGATCACCTAGGTGCCTTTCGCGTGTCTTCGACGAGTGCTTCCCAGTGCAGGCTGCCGGGGAAAGGCGGGGGTTGGGATGGAAATGCCGGTAGCATCTAGTGCCTCCCCCTGGATAGGGGAGGAAATTAGCGGATTTCACCTGAGAGGGAACACTTGTGACACCAGGCAGCTGCGTTGAGGGAGGCCCCAAACCTCCCCCACACAATCAGTCGTGTTCCAGAATTCTGAGTGTGGGGAGGTTCCGTCTTCTGTCTGCAGCACCCGGGATTTCCTAGGAGCCCTTCGCGTGTCTTCCCCGGGTCCCTCCCAGGGCGGGCTGCCGGGGAAAGGCGGGGTATGGGCTGGAAATGCAGGTAGCATCTAGTGCCTCACCCTGGAAAGGGGAGGTAATTAGCGGACATCACCCTGCCAGGGAACACGTGTGACATCAGGCAGCTGCGTGGTGGGCGGCCCCAAAACTCCCCCACAGAGTCAGCCGTGTTCCAGAATTCTGAGTGTGGGGAGGCTCCGTCATCTCTATGTAGCACCCGGGATCTCCTAGGAGCCCTTCTCGTGTCTTCCCCGAGTGGTCCCAGTGCGGTCTGCCGGGGAAAGTCGGGGGTTTGGCTAGAAATGCAGGTAGCATCCAGTGCCTCCCCCTGGACAAGGGAGGTAATTAGCGGATTTCCCCCTGCCAGGGAACACCTGTGACACCAGGCAGCTGCGTGGAGGGCGGCCCTAATCATCCCACACACAGTCAGCCGTGTTCCGGAATTCTGAGTGTGGGGAGGTTCCATCATCACTATGCAGCACCTGGGATAACCTAGGAGCCATTCGCCTGACTTCCCCGAGTCCCTCCCAGTGCGGACTGCCGGGGAAAGGTGGGGGTTAGGCTGGAAATGCAGGTAGCATCTAGTGCCTCCCTCTGGACAAGGGAGGTAATTAGCGTACTTCCCCTGCCAGGGAACACCTGTGAAACCAGGCAGCTGTGTTGGGGGCGGCCCCGATCCTCCACCACACAGTCAGCAGTGTTCCGTAATTATGAGAGTTGGGAAGTTCAGTCATCTGTCTGCAGCACCCGGGATCTCCTAGGTGCCTTTCACGTGTCTTCGACGAGTGCTTCCCAGTGCGGGCTGCCGGGGAAAAGCGGGGGTTGGGATGGAAATGCAGGTAGCATCTAGTGCCTCCCCCTGGACAGGGGAGGAAATTAGCGGATTTCCCCTCACAGGGAACACCTGTGACACCAGGCAGCTGCGTTGAAGGCTGCCCCAAACCTCCCCCACACAGCCAGGATTGTTCCGGAATTCTGAGTGTGGGGAGGTTCCGTCTTCTGTCTGCAGGACCCGGGATCTCCTAGGAGCCCTTCTCGTGTCTTCCCCGAGTGCCTCCCAGTGCGGGCTGCCGGGGAAATGCGGGGGTTGGGATGGAAATGCAGGTAGCATCTAGTGACTCCCACTGGACAGGGGAATTAATTAGCGGACTTCACCCTGCCAGGGAACACTTGTGACCCCAGGCAGCTGCTTGGAGGGCGGCCCCAAACCTCCCCCACACAATCAGACGTGTTCCGGAATTCTGAGTGTGGGGAGGTACCGTCTTCTGTCTGCAGCACCCGGGATCTCCTAGGAGCCCTTCGCGTGTCTTCCCCGAGTCCCTCTCAGTGCAGACTGCCGGGGAAAGGCGGGGTTTGGGCTGGAAATGCAGGTAGCATCTAGTGCCTCCCCCTGGATAGGGGAGGTAATTAGCGGACTTCCCCCTGCCAGGGAACACCTGTGACACCAGGCAGCTTCGTGGAGGGCGGCCCCGAAATTTCACCACACAGTCAGCAGTGATCCAGAATCCTGAGTGTTGGGAGGTTCCGTCATCTGTCTGCAGCACCCGGGATCTCCTTGGAGGCCTTCGTGTGTCTTCCCCGACTGCCTCCCAGTGCGGGCTGCCGGGGAAAGGCGGGGGTATTGCTGGACATGCAGGCAGCATCTAGTGCCTCCCCCTGGACAGGGGAGGAAATTAGCGGATTTCCCCTGACAGAGAACACCTGTGACACCAGAAAGCTGCGTTGAGGGAGGCCCCAAACCTCCCCCACACAGCCAGGCGTGTTCCGGAATTCTGAGTGTGGGGAGGTTCCGTCATCTGTCTGCAGCACCCCGGATCTCCTAGGAGCCCTTCGCGTATCTTCCCCGAGTCCCTCCCAGTGCGGGCTGCCGGTGAAATGCGGCAGTTTTGCTGGAAATGCAGGTAGCATATAGTGCCTCCTCCTGCACAAGGGAGGTATTTAGCGGACTTCCCCCTGCCAAGGAACACCTGTGACCCCAGGCAGCTGCGTGGAGGGCGGCCCCAAATCTCCCCCACACAATCAGCCGTGTTCCGGAATTCTGAGTGTGGGGAGGTTCCGTCTTCTGTCTGCAGCACCCGGGATCTCCTAGGAGCCCTTCGCGTGTCTTCCCCGAGTCCCTCTCAGTGCGGACTGCCGGGGAAAGGCGGGGTTTGGGCTGGAAATGCAGGTAGCATCTAGTGCCTCTCCCTGGACAGGGGAGGTATTTAGCGGACTTCCCCCTGCCAGGGAACACGTGTGTCACCAGGCAGCTGCGTGGGGGGCGGCCCCAAATCTCCCCCACAGAGTCAGCCGTGTTCCAGACTTCTGAGTGTGGGGAGGTTCCGTCATCTCTATGTAGCACCCGGGATCTCCTAGGAGCCCTTCTCGTGTCTTCCCCGAGTGGTCCCAGTGCGGTCTGCTGGGGAAAGTCGGGGGTTTGGATAGAAATGCAGGTAGCATCTAGTGCCTCCCTCTGGACAGGGGAGGTAATTAGCGTACTTCCCCTGCCAGGGAACACCTGTGACACCAGGCAGCTGTGTTGGGGGCGGCCCCGTTCCTCCACCACACAGTCAGCAGTGTTCCGTAATTCTGAGAGTTGGAAAGTTCCGTCATCTGTCTGCAGCACACGGGATCTCCTAGGTGCCTTTCGCGTGTCTTCGACGAGTGCTTCCCAGTGCGGGCTGCCGGGGAAAGGCGGGGGTTGGGATGGAAATACAGGTAGCATCTAGTGCCTCCCCCTGGACAGGGGAGGAAATTAGCGGATTTCCCCTCACAGGGAACACCTGTGACACCAGGCAGCTGCGTTGAGGGCGGCCCCAAACCTCCCCCACACAGCCAGGATTGTTCCGGAATTCTGAGTGTGGGGAGGTTCCGTCTTCTGTCTGCAGCACCCGGGATCTCCTAGGAGCCCTTCGCGTGTCTTCCCCGACTCCCTCCCAGTGCGGGCTGCGGGGGAATGAGGGGGTTGGGCTGGAAATGCAGGTAGCATCTAGTGCCTCCCTCTGGACAGGGGAGGTAATTAGCGTACTTCCCCCTGCCAGGGAACACCTGTGACACCAGGCAGCCTCGTGGAGGACGGCCCCAAACCTCCCCCAAACAGTCAGCCGTGTTCCGGAATTCTGAGTGTGGGGAGGTTCCGTCATCTGTCTGCATCACCCGGGGTCTCCTAGGAGCCCTTCGCGTATCTTCCCCGAGTCCCTCCCAGTGCGGAATGCCGGGGAAAGGCGGGGGTTGGGCTGGAAATGCAGGTAGCATCTAGTGCCTCCTCCTGGACAAGGGAGGTATTTAGCGGACTTCCCCCTGCCAAGGAAGACCTGTGACCCCAGGCAGCTGCGTGGAGGGCGGCCCCAAATTTCCCCCACACAATCAGCCGTGTTCCGGAATTCTGAGTGTGGGGAGGTTCCGTCTTCTGTCTGCAGCACCCGGGATCTCCTAGGAGCACTTCGCGTGTCTTCCCCGAGTCCCTCTCAGTGCGGACCGCCGGGGAAAGGCGGGGTATGGGCTGGAAATGCAGGTAGCATCTAGTGCCTCCCCCTGGACAGGGGAGGTAATTAGCAGACTTCCCCCTGCCAGTGAACACCTGTAAAACCAGGCAGCTGCGTGCAGGGCGGCCCCGAACCTCCACAACACATCAGAAGTGTTCCGGAATGCTGAGTGTTGGGAGGTACTGTCATCTGTCTGCAGCACCCGGGATCTCTTTTGATCCCTTCGCGTGACTTCCCCGAGTGCCTCCCAGTGCGGTCTGCCGGGGAAAGTCGGGGGTTGGGCTGGAAATGCAGGTAGAATCTTGTGCCACACCCTGGAAAGGGGAGGTAATTAGCGGACATCACCCTGCCAGGGAACACGTGTGACACCAGGCAGCTGCGTGGAGGGCGGCCCCAAAACTCCCCCACAGAGTCAGCCGTGTCCGGAATTCTGAGTGTGGGGAGGTTCCGTCTTCTGTCTGCAGCACCCGGGATCTCCTAGGAGGCCTTCGCGTGTCTTCCCCGACTGCCTCCCAGTGCGGGCTGCCGGGGAAAGGCGGGCGTTTTGCTGGACATGCAGGCAGCATCTAGTGCCTCTCCCTGGACAGGGGAGGTAATTAGCGGACTTCCCCCTGTCCGGGAACTCCTGTGACACCAGGCAGCTGCGTGGAGGTCGGCCCCAAACCTCCCCCACACAGTCAGCCGTGTTCCGGAATTCTGAGTGTGGGGAGGTTCCGTCTTCTGTCTGCAGCACCCGGGGTCTCCTAGAAGCCCTTCGCGTGTCTTCCCCGAGTCCCTCCCAGTGCGGGATGCCGGCGAAATGCGGGGGTAGGGATGGAAATGCAGGTAGCATTTAGTGCCTCCCCCTGGATAGGGGAGATAATTAGCGGACTTCCCCCTGCCAGGGAACACCTGTGACACCAGGGTGCTGCGTGGAGGGCGGCCCCGATCCTCCACCACACAGTCAGCAGTGTTCCGGTATTCTGAGTGTTGGGAAATTCCGTCATCTGTCTGCAGCACCCGGGATCACCTAGGTGCCTTTCGCGTGTCTTCGACGAGTGCTTCCCAGTGCAGGCTGCCGGGGAAAGGCGGGGTTTGGGATGGAAATGCAGGTAGCATCTAGTGCCTCCCCCTGGATAGGGGAGGAAATTAGCGGATTTCCCCTGACAGGGAACACATGTGACACCAGGCAGCTGCGTTGAGGGAGGCCCCAAACTTCCCCACACAGTCAGCCATGTTCCGGAATTCTGAGTGTGGGGAGGTTCCGTCTTCTGTCTGCAGCACCCGGGATCTCCTAGGAGCCCTTCTTGTGTCTTCCCCGAGTGCCTCCCAGTGCGGGCTGCCGGGGAATGAGGGGGATGAGCTGGAAATGCAGGTAGCATCTAGTGACTTCCCCTAGAAAGGGGAGGTAATTAGCGGACTTCCCCCTGCCAGTGAACACCTGTGAAACCAGGCAGCTGCGTGCAGGGCGGCCCCAAATCTCCCCCACACAATCAGCCGTGTTCCGGAATTCTGAGTGTGGGGAGGTTCCGTCTTCTGTCTGCAGCACCCGGGATCTCCTAGGAGCACTTCGCGTGTCTTCCCCGAGTCCCTCCCAGTGCGGGATGCCGGGGTAATACGGGGGTAGGGCTGGAAATGCAGGTAGCATATAGTGCCTCCTCCTGGACAAGGGAGGTATTTAGCGGACTTCCCCCTGCCAAGGAACACCTGTGACCCCAGGCAGCTGCGTGGAGGGCAGCCCCAAATCTCCCCCACACAATCCGCCGTGTTCCGGAATTCTGAGTGTGGGGAGGTTCCGTCTTCTGTCTGCAGCACCCGGGATCTCCTAGGAGCCCTTCGCGTGTCTTCCCCGAGTCCCTCTCAGTGCGGACTTCCGGGGAAAGGCGGCGTTTGGGCTGGAAATGCAGGTAGCATCTACTGCCTCCCCCTGGACAGGAGAGGTAATTAGCGGACTTCCCCCTGCCAGGGAACACGTGTGACACCAGGCAGCTGCGTGGAGGGGCGACCCCAAAACTCCCCCACAGAGTCAGCCGTGTTCCAGAATTCTGAGTGTGGGGAGGTTCCGTCATCTCTATGTAGCACCCGGGATCTCCTAGGAGCCCTTCTCGTGTCTTCCCCGAGTGGTCCCAGTGCGGTCTGCTGGGGAAAGGCGGGGGTTTGGCTAGAAATGCAGGTAGCATCCAGTGCCTCCCCCTGGACAAGGGAGGTAATTAGCGGATTTCCCCCTGCCAGGGAACACCTGTGACACCAGGCAGCTGCGTGGAGGGCGGCCCTAATCATCCCACACACAGTCAGCCTTGTTCCGGAATTCTGAGTGTGGGGAGGTTCCATCATCACTATGCAGCAACTGGGATAACCTAGGAGCCATTCGCCTGACTTCCCCGAGTCCCTCCCAGTGCGGACTGCCGGGGAAAGGTGGGGGTTAGGCTGGAAATGCAGGTAGCATCTAGTGCCTCCCCATGGAGAGGGGAGGTAATTAGCGGACTTCCCCCTGCCAGTGAACACCTGTGAAACCAGGCAGCTGCGTACAGGGCGGCCCCGAACCTCCATAACACATCTGAAGTGTTCCGGAATGCTGAGTGTTGGGAGGTACGGTCATCTGTCTGCAGCACCTGGGATCTCATTTGAGCCCTTCGCGTGTCTTCCCCGACTGCCTCCCAGTGCGGGCTGCCATGGAAAGGCGGGGGTTTTGCTGGACATGCAGGCAGCATCTTGTGCCTCCCCCTGGACAGGGGAGGTAATTAGCGGAATTCCCCCTGTCCGGGAACACCTGTGACACCAGGCAGCTGCGTGGAGGGCGGCCCCAAACCTCCCCCACACAGTCAGCCGTGTTCCGGAATTCTCAGTTTGGGGAGGTTTCGTCTTCTGTCTGCAGCACCCGGGATCACCTAGGAGCCCTTCGCTTGTCTTTCCCGAGTCCCTCCCAGTGCGGGATGCCGGGGTAATACGGGGGTAGGGCTGGAAATGCAGGTAGCATATAGTGCCTCCTCCTGGACAAGTTAGGTATTTAGCGGACTTCCCCCTGCCAAGGAACACCTGTGACCCCAGGCAGCTGCGTGGAGGGCAGCCCCAAATCTCCCCCACACAATCAGCCGTGTTCCGGAATTCTGAGTGTGGGGAGGTTCCGTCTTCTGTCTGCAGCACCCGGGATCTCCTAGGAGCCCTTCGCGTGTCTTCCCCGAGTCCCTCTCAGTGCGGACTTCTGGGGAAAGGCGGCGTTTGGGCTGGAAATGCAGGTAGCATCTAGTGCCTCCCCCTGGACAGGAGAGGTAATTAGCGGACTTCCCCCTGCCAGGGAACACGTGTGACACCAGGCAGCTGCGTGGAGGGCGACCCCAAAACTCCCCCACAGAGTCAGCCGTGTTCCAGAATTCTGAGTGTGGGGAGGTTCCGTCATCTCTATGTAGCACCCGGGATCTCCTAGGAGCCCTTCTCGTGTCTTCCCCGAGTGGTCCCAGTGCGGTCTGCTGGGGAAAGGCGGGGGTTTGGCTAGAAATGCAGGTAGCATCCAGTGCCTCCCCCTGGACAAGGGAGGTAATTAGCGGATTTCCCCCTGCCAGGGAACACCTGTGACACCAGGCAGCTGCGTGGAGGGCGGCCCTAAACATCCCACACACAGTCAGCCGCGTTCCGGAATTCTGAGTGTGGGGAGGTTCCATCATCTCTATGCAGCACCCGGGATAACCTAGGAGCCATTCGCGTGTCTTCCCAGAGTCCTTCCCAGTGCGTACTGCCGGGGAAAGGCGGGGGTTAGGCTGGAAATGCAGGTAGCATCTAGTGCCTCCCTCTGGACAGGGGAGGTTATTAGCGTACTTCCCCTGCCAGGGAACACCTCTGATACCAGGCAGCTGTGTTGGGGGCGGCCCCGATCCTCCACCACACAGTCAGCAGTGTTCCGTAATTCTGAGAGTTGGAAAGTTCCGTCATCTGTCTGCAGCACCCGGGATCTCCTAGGTGCCATTCGCGTGTCTTCGACGAGTGCTTCCCAGTGCGGGCTGCCATGGAAAGGCGGGGGTTGGGATGGAAATTCAGGTAGCATCTAGTGCCTCCCCCTGGACAGGGGAGGAAATTAGCGGATTTCCCCTCACAGGGAACACCTGTGACACCAGGCAGCTGCGTTGAGGGCGGCCCCAAACCTCCCCCACACAGCCAGGATTGTTCCGGAATTCTGAGTGTGGGGAGGTTCCGTCTTCTGTCTGCAGCACCCGGGATCTCCTAGGAGCCCTTCGCGTGTCTTCCCCGAGTCCCTCCCAGTGCGGTCTGCCGGGGAATGAGGGGGTTGGGATGGAAATTCAGGTAGCATCTAGTGCCTCCCTCTGGACAGGGGAGGTAATTAGCGTACTTCCCCCTGCCAGGGAACACCTGTGACACCAGGCAGCCTCGTGGAGGACGGCCCCAAACCTACCCCACACAGTCAGCCGTGTTCCGGAATTCTGAGTGTGGGGAGGTTCCGTCATCTGTCTGCAGCACCCGGGATCTCCTAGGAGCACTTCGCGTGTCTTCCCCGAGTCCCTCTCAGTGCGGACTACCAGGGAAAGGCGGGGTATGGGCTGGAAATGCAGGTAGCATCTAGTGCCTCCCCCTGGACAGGGGAGGTAATTAGCGGACTTCCCCCTGCCAGTGAACACCTGTGAAACCAGTCAGCTGCGTGCAGGGCGGCCCCGAACCTCCACAACACATCAGAAGTGTTCCGGAATGCTGAGTGTTGGGAGGTACGGTCATCTGTCTGCAGCACCCGGGATCTCATTTGAGCCCTTCGCGTGTCTTCCCCGACTGCCTCCCAGTGCGGGCTGCCGGGGAAAGGCGGGGGTTTTGCTGGACATGCAGGCAGCATCTAGTGCCTCCCCCTGGACAGGGGAGGTAATTAGCGGAATTCCCCCTGTCCGGGAACACCTGTGACACCAGGCAGCTGCGTGGAGGGCGGCCCCAAACCTCCCCCACACAGTCAGCCGTGTTCCGGAATTCTGAGTGTGGGGAGGTTCCGTCTTCTGTCTGCAGCACCCGGGATCTCCTAGGAGCCCTTCGCGTGTCTTCCCCGAGTCCCTCCCAGTGCGGGCTGCCGGGGAATGAGGGGGTTGGGCTGGAAATGCAGGTAGCATCTAGTGCCTCCCTCTGGACAGGGGAGGTAATTAGCGTACTTCCCCCTGCCAGGGAACACCTGTGACACCAGGCAGCCTCGTGGAGGACGGCCCCAAACCTACCCCACACAGTCAGCCGTGTTCCGGAATTCTGAGTGTGGGGAGGTTTCGTCATCTGTCTGCAGCACCCGGGATCTCCTAGGAGCACTTCGCGTGTCTTCCCCGAGTCCCTCTCAGTGCGGACTGCCAGGGAAAGGCGGGGTATGGGCTGGAAATGCAGGTAGCTTCTAGTGCCTCCCCCTGGACAGGGGAGGTAATTAGCGGACTTCCCCCTGCCAGTGAACACCTGTGAAACCAGGCAGCTGCGTGCAGGGCGGCCCCGAACCTCCACAACACATCAGAAGTGTTCCGGAATGCTGATTGTTGGGAGGTACGGTCATCTGTCTGCAGCACCCAGGATTTCTTTTGAGTCCTTCGCGTGACTTCCCCGAGTGCATCCCAGTGCGGTCTGACGGGGAAAGTCGGGGGTTGGGCTGGAAATGCAGGTAGAATCTAGTGCCTCACACTGGAAAAGGGAGGTAATTAGCGGACATCACCCTGCCAGGGAACACGTGTGACACCAGGCAGCTTCGTGGAGGGCGGCCCCGAAATTTCACCACACAGTCAGCAGTGTTCCAGAATTCTGAGTGTTGGGAGGTTCTGTCATCTGTCTGCAGCACCCGGGGTCTCCTAGAAGCCCTTCGCGTGTCTTCCCCGAGTCCCTCCCAGTGCGGGATGCCGGGGAAAGGCGGGGGTTTTGCTGGACATGCAGGCAGCATCTAGTGCCTCCCCCTGGACAGGGGAGGAAATTAGAGGATTTCCCCTGACAGGGAACACCTGTGACACCAGGCAGCTGCCTTGAGGGAGGCCCCAAACCTCCCCCACACAGTCAGCCGTATTCCGGAATTCTGAGTGTGGGGAAGTTCCGTCTTCTGTCTGCAGCACCCGGGATCTCCTAGGAGCCCTTCGCGTGTCTTCCCCGAGTCCCTCTCAGTGCGGACTGCCAGGGAAAGGCGGGCTTTGGGCTGGAAATGCAGGTAGAATCTAGTGCCTCCCCCTGGACAGGGGAGGTAATTAGAGGAATTCCCCCTGCCAGGGAACACGTGTGACACCAGGCAGCTGCGTGGAGGGCGGCCCCAAATCTCCCCCACATAGTCAGCCGTGTTCCAGAATTCTGAGTGTGGGGAGGTTCCGTCATCTCTATGTAGCACCCGGGATCTCCTAGGAGCCCTTCTCGTGTCTTCCCCGAGTGGTCCCAGTGCGGTCTGCTGGGGAAAGGCGGGGGTTTGGCTAGAAATGCAGGTAGCATCCAGTGCCTCCCCCTGGACAAGGGAGGTAATTAGCGGATTTCCCCCTGCCAGGGAACACCTGTGACACCAGGCAGCTGCGTGGAGGGCGGCCCTAAATATCCCACACACAGTCAGCCGAGTTCCGGAATTCTGAGTGTGGGGAGGTTCCATCATCACTATGCAGCACCCGGGATAACCTAGGAGCCATTCGCGTGTCTTCCCCGAGTCCCTCCCAGTGCGGACTGCCGGGGAAAGGGGGGGCTAGGCTGGAAATGCAGGTAGCATCTAGTGCCTCCCTCTGGACAGGGGAGGTAATTAGCGTACTTCCCCTGCCAGGGAACACCTGTGACACCAGGCAGCCTCGTGGAGGACGACCCCAAACCTACCCCACACAGTCAGCCGTGTTCCGGAATTCTGAGTGTGGGGAGGTTTCGTCATCTGTCTGCAGCACCCGGGATCTCCTAGGAGCACTTCGCGTGTCTTCCCCGAGTCCCTCTCAGTGCGGACTGCCAGGGAAAGGCGGGGTATGGGCTGGAAATGCAGGTAGCTTCTAGTGCCTCCCCCTGGACAGGGGAGGTAATTAGCGGACTTCCCCCTGCCAGTGAACACCTGTGAAACCAGGCAGCTGCGTGCAGGGCGGCCCCGAACCTCCACAACACATCAGAAGTGTTCCGGAATGCTGATTGTTGGGAGGTACGGTCATCTGTCTGCAGCACCCAGGATTTCTTTTGAGTCCTTCGCGTGACTTCCCCGAGTGCATCCCAGTGCGGTCTGACGGGGAAAGTCGGGGGTTGGGCTGGAAATGCAGGTAGAATCTAGTGCCTCACACTGGAAAAGGGAGGTAATTAGCGGACATCACCCTGCCAGGGAACACGTGTGACACCAGGCAGCTTCGTGGAGGGCGGCCCCGAAATTTCACCACACAGTCAGCAGTGTTCCAGAATTCTGAGTGTTGGGAGGTTCTGTCATCTGTCTGCAGCACCCGGGGTCTCCTAGAAGCCCTTCGCGTGTCTTCCCCGAGTCCCTCCCAGTGCGGGATGCCGGGGAAAGGCGGGGGTTTTGCTGGACATGCAGGCAGCATCTAGTGCCTCCCCCTGGACAGGGGAGGAAATTAGAGGATTTCCCCTGACAGGGAACACCTGTGACACCAGGCAGCTGCCTTGAGGGAGGCCCCAAACCTCCCCCACACAGTCAGCCGTATTCCGGAATTCTGAGTGTGGGGAAGTTCCGTCTTCTGTCTGCAGCACCCGGGATCTCCTAGGAGCCCTTCGCGTGTCTTCCCCGAGTCCCTCTCAGTGCGGACTGCCAGGGAAAGGCGGGCTTTGGGCTGGAAATGCAGGTAGAATCTAGTGCCTCCCCCTGGACAGGGGAGGTAATTAGAGGAATTCCCCCTGCCAGGGAACACGTGTGACACCAGGCAGCTGCGTGGAGGGCGGCCCCAAATCTCCCCCACATAGTCAGCCGTGTTCCAGAATTCTGAGTGTGGGGAGGTTCCGTCATCTCTATGTAGCACCCGGGATCTCCTAGGAGCCCTTCTCGTGTCTTCCCCGAGTGGTCCCAGTGCGGTCTGCTGGGGAAAGGCGGGGGTTTGGCTAGAAATGCAGGTAGCATCCAGTGCCTCCCCTGGACAAGGGAGGGTAATTAGCGGATTTCCCCCTGCCAGGGAACACCTGTGACACCAGGCAGCTGCGTGGAGGGCGGCCCTAAATATCCCACACACAGTCAGCCGAGTTCCGGAATTCTGAGTGTGGGGAGGTTCCATCATCACTATGCAGCACCCGGGATAACCTAGGAGCCATTCGCGTGTCTTCCCCGAGTCCCTCCCAGTGCGGACTGCCGGGGAAAGGGGGGGCTAGGCTGGAAATGCAGGTAGCATCTAGTGCCTCCCTCTGGACAGGGGAGGTAATTAGCGTACTTCCCCTGCCAGGGAACACCTCTGACACCAGGCAGCTGTGTTGGGGGCGGCCCCGATCCTCCACCACACAGTCAGCAGTGTTCCGTAATTCTGAGAGTTGGAAAGTTCCGTCATCTGTCTGCAGCACCCGGGATCTCCTAGGTGCCTTTCGCGTGTCTTCGACGAGTGCTTTCCAGTGCGGGCTGCCGGGGAAAGGCGGGGGTTGGGATGGAAATGCAGGTAGCATCTAGTGCCTCCCCCTGGACAGGGGAGGAAATTAGCGGATTTCCCCTCACAGGGAACACCTGTGACACCAGGCAGCTGCGTTGAGGGCGGCCCCAAACCTCCCCCACACAGCCAGGATTGTTCCGGAATTCTGAGTGTGGGGAGGTTCCGTCTTCTGTCTGCAGCACCCGGGATCTCCTAGGAGCCCTTCGCGTGTCTTCCCCGAGTCCCTCCCAGTGCGGGCTGCCGGGGAATGGGGGGTTGGGCTGGAAATGCAGGTAGCATCTAGTGCCTCCCTCTGGACAGGGGAGGTAATTAGCGTAGTTCCCCCTGCCAGGGAACACCTGTGACACCAGGCAGCCTCGTGGAGGACGGCCCCAAACCTACCCCACACAGTCAGCCGTGTTCCGGAATTCTGAGTGTGGGGAGGTTTCGTCATCTGTCTGCAGCACCCGGGATCTCCTAGGAGCACTTCGCGTGTCTTCCCCGAGTCCCTCTCAGTGCGGACTGCCGGGGAAAGGCGGGGTTTGGGCTGGAAATGCAGGTAGCATCTAGTGCCTCCCCCTGGACAGGGGAGGTAATTAGCGGACTTCCCCCTGCCAGGGAACACCTGTGACACCAGGCAGCTTCGTGGAGGGCGGCCCCGAAATTTCACCACACAGTCAGCAGTGTTCCAGAATTCTGAGTGTTGGGAGGTTCCGTCATCTGTCTGCAGCACCCGGGATATCCTAGGAGGCCTTCGCGTTTCTTCCCAGACTGCCTCTCAGTGCGGGCTGCCGGGGAAAGGCGGGCGTTTTGCTGGACATGCAGGCAGCATCTAGTGCCTCTCCCTGGACAGGGGAGGTAATTAGCGGACTTCCCCCTGTCCGGGAACTCCTGTGACACCAGGCAGCTGCGTGGAGGTCGGCCCCAAACCTCCCCCACACAGTCAGCCGTGTTCCGGAATTCTGAGTGTGGGGAGGTTCCGTCTTCTGTCTGCAGCACCCGGGGTCTCCTAGAAGCCCTTCGCGTGTCTTCCCCGAGTCCCTCCCAGTGCGGGATGCCGGCGAAATGCGGGGGTAGGGATGGAAATGCAGGTAGCATTTAGTGCCTCCCCTGGATAGGGGAGATAATTAGCGGACTTCCCCCTGCCAGGGAACACCTGTGACACCAGGGTGCTGCGTGGAGGGCGGCCCCGATCCTCCACCACACAGTCAGCAGTGTTCCGGTATTCTGAGTGTTGGGAAATTCCGTCATCTGTCTGCAGCACCCGGGATCACCTAGGTGCCTTTCGCGTGTCTTCGACGAGTGCTTCCCAGTGCAGGCTGCCGTGGAAAGGCGGGGTTTGGGATGGAAATGCAGGTAGCATCTAGTGCCTCCCCCTGGATAGGGGAGGAAATTAGCGGATTTCCCCTGACAGGGAACACATGTGACACCAGGCAGCTGCGTTGAGGGAGGCCCAAACTTCCCCACACAGTCAGCCATGTTCCGGAATTCTGAGTGTGGGGAGGTTCCGTCTTCTGTCTGCAGCACCCGGGATCTCCTAGGAGCCCTTCTTGTGTCTTCCCCGAGTGCCTCCCAGTGCGGGCTGCCGGGGAATGAGGGGGATGAGCTGGAAATGCAGGTAGCATCTAGTGACTTCCCCTAGAAAGGGGAGGTAATTAGCGGACTTCCCCCTGCCAGTGAACACCTGTGAAACCAGGCAGCTGCGTGCAGGGCGGCCCCAAATCTCCCCCACACAATCAGCCGTGTTCCGGAATTCTGAGTGTGGGGAGGTTCCGTCTTCTGTCTGCAGCACCCGGGATCTCCTAGGAGCACTTCGCGTGTCTTCCCCGAGTCCCTCTCTGTGCGGACTGCCGGGGAAAGGCGGGGTATGGGCTGGAAATGCAGGTAGCATCTAGTGCCTCCCCATGGAGAGGGGAGGTAATTAGCGGACTTCCCCCTGCCAGTGAACACCTGTGAAACCAGGCAGCTGCGTACAGGGCGGCCCCGAACCTCCATAACACATCTGAAGTGTTCCGGAATGCTGAGTGTTGGGAGGTACGGTCATCTGTCTGCAGCACCTGGGATCTCATTTGAGCCCTTCGCGTGTCTTCCCCGACTGCCTCCCAGTGCGGGCTGCCATGGAAAGGCGGGGGTTTTGCTGGACATGCAGGCAGCATCTTGTGCCTCCCCCTGGACAGGGGAGGTAATTAGCGGAATTCCCCCTGTCCGGGAAACACCTGTGACACCAGGCAGCTGCGTGGAGGGCGGCCCCAAACCTCCCCCACACAGTCAGCCGTGTTCCGGAATTCTCAGTTTGGGGAGGTTTCGTCTTCTGTCTGCAGCACCCGGGATCACCTAGGAGCCCTTCGCTTGTCTTTCCCGAGTCCCTCCCAGTGCGGGATGCCGGGGTAATACGGGGGTAGGGCTGGAAATGCAGGTAGCATATAGTGCCTCCTCCTGGACAAGTTAGGTATTTAGCGGACTTCCCCCTGCCAAGGAACACCTGTGACCCCAGGCAGCTGCGTGGAGGGCAGCCCCAAATCTCCCCCACACAATCAGCCGTGTTCCGGAATTCTGAGTGTGGGGAGGTTCCGTCTTCTGTCTGCAGCACCCGGGATCTCCTAGGAGCCCTTCGCGTGTCTTCCCCGAGTCCCTCTCAGTGCGGACTTCCGGGGAAAGGCGGCGTTTGGGCTGGAAATGCAGGTAGCATCTACTGCCTCCCCCTGGACAGGAGAGGTAATTAGCGGACTTCCCCCTGCCAGGGAACACGTGTGACACCAGGCAGCTGCGTGGAGGGCGACCCCAAAACTCCCCCACAGAGTCAGCCGTTGTTCCAGAATTCTGAGTGTGGGGAGGTTCCGTCATCTCTATGTAGCACCCGGGATCTCCTAGGAGCCCTTCTCGTGTCTTCCCCGAGTGGTCCCAGTGCGGTCTGCTGGGGAAAGGCGGGGGTTTGGCTAGAAATGCAGGTAGCATCCAGTGCCTCCCCCTGGACAAGGGAGGGTAATTAGCGGATTTCCCCTGCCAGGGAACACCTGTGACACCAGGCAGCTGCGTGGAGGGCGGCCCTAATCATCCCACACACAGTCAGCCGTGTTCCGGAATTCTGAGTGTGGGGAGGTTCCATCATCACTATGCAGCACCTGGGATAACCTAGGAGCCATTCGCCTGACTTCCCCGAGTCCTTCCCAGTGCGGACTGCCGGGGAAAGGTGGGGGTTAGGCTGGAAATGCAGGTAGCATCTAGTGCCTCCCCATGGAGAGGGGAGGTAATTAGCGGACTTCCCCCTGCCAGTGAACACCTGTGAAACCAGGCAGCTGCGTACAGGGCGGCCCCGAACCTCCATAACACATCTGAAGTGTTCCGGAATGCTGAGTGTTGGGAGGTACGGTCATCTGTCTGCAGCACCTGGGATCTCATTTGAGCCCTTCGCGTGTCTTCCCCGACTGCCTCCCAGTCCGGGCGGCCGGGGAAAGGCGGGGGTTTTGCTGGACATGCAGGCAGCATCTTGTGCCTCCCCTGGACAGGGGAGGTAATTAGCGGAATTCCCCCTGTCCGGGAACACCTGTGACACCAGGCAGCTGCGTGGAGGGCGGCCCCAAAGCTCCCCCACACAGTCAGCCGTGTTCCGGAATTCTCAGTTTGGGGAGGTTTCGTCTTCTGTCTGCAGCACCCGGGATCACCTAGGAGCCCTTCGCTTGTCTTTCCCGAGTCCCTCCCAGTGCGGGATGCCGGGGTAATACGGGGGTAGGGCTGGAAATGCAGGTAGCATATAGTGCCTCCTCCTGGACAAGTTAGGTATTTAGCGGACTTCCCCTGCCAAGGAACACCTGTGACCCCAGGCAGCTGCGTGGAGGGCAGCCCCAAATCTCCCCCACACAATCAGCCGTGTTCCGGAATTCTGAGTGTGGGGAGGTTCCGTCATCTGTCTGCAGCACCCGGGATCTCCTAGGAGCCCTTCGCGTGTCTTCCCCGAGTCCCTCTCAGTGCGGACTTCCGGGGAAAGGCGGCGTTTGGGCTGGAAATGCAGGTAGCATCTAGTGCCTCCCCCTGGACAGGAGAGGTAATTAGCGGACTTCCCCCTGCCAGGGAACACGTGTGACACCAGGCAGCTGCGTGGAGGGCGACCCCAAAACTCCCCCACAGAGTCAGCCGTGTTCCAGAATTCTGAGTGTGGGGAGGTTCCGTCATCTCTATGTAGCACCTGGGATCTCCTAGGAGCCCTTCTCGTGTCTTCCCCGAGTGGTCCCAGTGCGGTCTGCTGGGGAAAGGCGGGGGTTTGGCTAGAAATGCAGGTAGCATCCAGTGCCTCCCCCTGGACAAGGGAGGTAATTAGCGGATTTCCCCCTGCCAGGGAACACCTGTGACACCAGGCAGCTGCGTGGAGGGCGGCCCTAAACATCCCACACACAGTCAGCCGCGTTCCGGAATTCTGAGTGTGGGGAGGTTCCATCATCTCTATGCAGCACCCGGGATAACCTAGGAGCCATTCGCGTGTCTTCCCAGAGTCCTTCCCAGTGCGGACTGCCGGGGAAAGGCGGGGGTTAGGCTGGAAATGCAGGTAGCATCTAGTGCCTCCCTCTGGACAGGGGAGGTTATTAGCGTACTTCCCCTGCCAGGGAACACCTCTGATACCAGGCAGCTGTGTTGGGGGCGGCCCCGATCCTCCACCACACAGTCAGCAGTGTTCCGTAATTCTGAGAGTTGGAAAGTTCCGTCATCTGTCTGCAGCACCCGGGATCTCCTAGGTGCCATTCGCGTGTCTTCGACGAGTGCTTCCCAGTGCGGGCTGCCGTGGAAAGGCGGGGGTTGGGATGGAAATGCAGGCAGCATCTAGTGCCTCCCCCTGGACAGGGGAGGAAATTAGCGGATTTCCCCTCACAGGGAACACATGTGACACCAGGCAGCTGCGTTGAGGGCGGCCCCAAACCTCCCCCACACCGCCAGGATTGTTCCGGAATTCTGAGTGTGGGGAGGTTCCGTCTTCTGTCTGCAGCACCCGGGATCTCCTAGGAGCCCTTCGCGTGTCTTCTCCGAGTCCCTCCCAGTGCGGTCTGCCGGGGAATGAGGGTGTTGGGATGGAAATTCAGGTAGCATCTAGTGCCTCCCTCTGGACAGGGGAGGTAATTAGCGTACTTCCCCCTGCCAGGGAACACCTGTGACACCAGGCAGCCTCGTGGAGGACGGCCCCAAACCTACCCCACACAGTCAGCCGTGTTCCGGAATTCTGAGTGTGGGGAGGTTCCGTCATCTGTCTGCAGCACCCGGGATCTCCTAGGAGCACTTCGCGTGTCTTCCCCGAGTCCCTCTCAGTGCGGACTACCAGGGAAAGGCGGGGTATGGGCTGGAAATACAGGTAGCATCTAGTGCCTCCCCCTGGACAGGGGAGGTAATTAGAGGACTTCCCCCTGCCAGTGAACACCTGTGAAACCAGTCAGCTGCGTGCAGGGCGGCCCCGAACCTCCACAACACATCAGAAGTGTTCCGGAATGCTGAGTGTTGGGAGGTACGGTCATCTGTCTGCAGCACCCGGGATCTCATTTGAGCCCTTCGCGTGTCTTCCCCGACTGCCTCCCAGTGCGGGCCGCCGGGGAAAGGCGGGGGTTTTGCTGGACATGCAGGCAGCATCTAGTGCCTCCCCCTGGACAGGGGAGGTAATTAGCGGAATTCCCCCTGTCCGGGAACACCTGTGACACCAGGCAGCTGCGTGGAGGGCGGCCCCAAACCTCCCCCACACAGTCAGCCGTGTTCCGGAATTCTCAGTTTGGGGAGGTTTTGTCTTCTGTCTGCAGCACCCGGGATCACCTAGGAGCCTTTCGCGTGTCTTTCCCGAGTCCCTATCAGTGCGGGATGCCGGGGAAATACGGGGGTAGTGCTGGAAATGCAGGTAGCATATAGTGCCTCCTCCTGGACAAGTTAGGTATTTAGCGGACTGCCCCCTGCCAAGGAACACCTGTGACCCCAGGCAGCTGCGTGGAGGGCAGCCCCAAATCTCCCCCACACAATCAGCCGTGTTCCGGAATTCTGAGTGTGGGGAGGTTCCGTCTTCTGTCTGCAGCACCCGGGATCTCCTAGGAGCCCTTCTCGTGTCTTCCCCGAGTCCCTCCCAGTGCGGGCTGCCGGGGAATGAGGGGGTTGGGATGGAAATTCAGGTAGCATCTAGTGCCTCCCTCTGGACAGGGGAGGTAATTAGCGTACTTCCCCCTGCCAGGGAACACCTGTGACACCAGGCAGCCTCGTGGAGGACGGCCCCAAACCTACCCCACACAGTCAGCCGTGTTCCGGAATTCTGAGTGTGGGAGGTTCCGTCATCTGTCTGCAGCACCCGGGATCTCCTAGGAGCACTTCGCGTGTCTTCCCCGAGTCCCTCTCAGTGCGGACTACCAGGGAAAGGCGGGGTATGGGCTGGAAATGCAGGTAGCATCTAGTGCCTCCCCCTGGACAGGGGAGGTAATTAGCGGACTTCCCCCTGCCAGTGAACACCTGTGAAACCAGTCAGCTGCGTGCAGGGCGGCCCCGAACCTCCACAACACATCAGAAGTGTTCCGGAATGCTGAGTGTTGGGAGGTACGGTCATCTGTCTGCAGCACCTGGGATCTCATTTGAGCCCTTCGCGTGTCTTCCCCGACTGCCTCCCAGTGCGGGCTGCCGGGGAAAGGCGGGGGTTTTGCTGGACATGCAGGCAGCATCTAGTGCCTCCCCCTGGACAGGGGAGGTAATTAGCGGAATTCCCCCTGTCCGGGAACACCTGTGACACCAGGCAGCTGCGTGGAGGGCGGCCCCAAACCTCCCCCACACAGTCAGCCGTGTTCCGGAATTCTCAGTTTGGGGAGGTTTTGTCTTCTGTCTGCAGCACCCGGGATCACCTAGGAGCTTTTCGCGTGTCTTTCCCGAGTCCCTATCAGTGCGGGATGCCGGGGAAATACGGGGGTAGTGCTGGAAATGCAGGTAGCATATAGTGCCTCCTCCTGGACAAGTTAGGTATTTAGCGGACTGCCCCCTGCCAAGGAACACCTGTGACCCCAGGCAGCTGCGTGGAGGGCAGCCCCAAATCTCCCCCACACAATCAGCCGTGTTCCGGAATTCTGAGTGTGGGGAGGTTCCGTCTTCTGTCTGCAGCACCCGGGATCTCCTAGGAGCCCTTCGCGTGTCTTCCCCGAGTCCCTCCCAGTGCGGGCTGCCGGGGAATGAGGGGGTTGGGCTGGAAATGCAGGTAGCATCTAGTGCCTCCCTCTGGACAGGGGAGGGTAATTAGCGTACTTCCCCCTGCCAGGGAACACCTGTGACACCAGGCAGCCTCGTGGAGGACGGCCCCAAACCTACCCCACACAGTCAGCCGTGTTCCGGAATTCTGAGTGTGGGGAGGTTTCGTCATCTGTCTGCAGCACCCGGGATCTCCTAGGAGCACTTCGCGTGTCTTCCCCGAGTCCCTCTCAGTGCGGACTGCCAGGGAAAGGCGGGGTATGGGCTGGAAATGCAGGTAGCTTCTAGTGCCTCCCCCTGGACAGGGGAGGTAATTAGCGGACTTCCCCCTGCCAGTGAACACCTGTGAAACCAGGCAGCTGCGTGCAGGGCGGCCCCGAACCTCCACAACACATCAGAAGTGTTCCGGAATGCTGATTGTTGGGAGGTACGGTCATCTGTCTGCAGCACCCAGGATTTCTTTTGAGTCCTTCGCGTGACTTCCCCGAGTGCATCCCAGTGCGGTCTGACGGGGAAAGTCGGGGGTTGGGCTGGAAATGCAGGTAGAATCTAGTGCCTCACACTGGAAAAGGGAGGTAATTAGCGGACATCACCCTGCCAGGGAACACGTGTGACACCAGGCAGCTTCGTGGAGGGCGGCCCCGAATTTCACCACACAGTCAGCAGTGTTCCAGAATTCTGAGTGTTGGGAGGTTCCGTCATCTGTCTGCAGCACCCGGGGTCTCCTAGAAGCCCTTCGCGTGTCTTCCCCGAGTCCCTCCCAGTGCGGGATGCCGGGGAAAGGCGGGGGTTTTGCTGGACATGCAGGCAGCATCTAGTGCCTCCCCCTGGACAGGGGAGGAAATTAGCGGATTTCCCCTGACAGGGAACACCTGTGACACCAGGCAGCTGCCTTGAGGGAGGCCCCAAACCTCCCCCACACAGTCAGCCGTGTTCCGGAATTCTGAGTGTGGGGAAGTTCCGTCTTCTGTCTGCAGCACCCGGGATCTCCTAGGAGCCCTTCGCGTGTCTTCCCCGAGTCCCTCTCAGTGCGGACTGCCAGGGAAAGGCGGGCTTTGGGCTGGAAATGCAGGTAGAATCTAGTGCCTCCCCCTGGACAGGGGAGGTAATTAGAGGAATTCCCCCTGCCAGGGAACACGTGTGACACCAGGCAGCTGCGTGGAGGGCGGCCCCAAATCTCCCCCACATAGTCAGCCGTGTTCCAGAATTCTGAGTGTGGGGAGGTTCCGTCATCTCTATGTAGCACCCGGGATCTCCTAGGAGCCCTTCTCGTGTCTTCCCCGAGTGGTCCCAGTGCGGTCTGCTGGGGAAAGGCGGGGGTTTGGCTAGAAATGCAGGTAGCATCCAGTGCCTCCCCCTGGACAAGGGAGGTAATTAGCGGATTTCCCCCTGCCAGGGAACACCTGTGACACCAGGCAGCTGCGTGGAGGGCGGCCCTAAATATCCCACACACAGTCAGCCGAGTTCCGGAATTCTGAGTGTGGGGAGGTTCCATCATCACTATGCAGCACCCGGGATAACCTAGGAGCCATTCGCGTGTCTTCCCCGAGTCCCTCCCAGTGCGGACTGCCGGGGAAAGGGGGGGTTAGGCTGGAAATGCAGGTAGCATCTAGTGCCTCCCTCTGGACAGGGGAGGTAATTAGCGTACTTCACTGCCAGGGAACACCTCTGACACCAGGCAGCTGTGTTGGGGGCGGCCCCGATCCTCCACCACACAGTCAGCAGTGTTCCGTAATTTTGAGAGTTGGAAAGTTCCGTCATCTGTCTGCAGCACCCGGGATCTCCTAGGTGCCTTTCGCGTGTCTTCGACGAGTGCTTCCCAGTGCGGGCTGCCGGGGAAAGGCGGGGGTTGGGATGGAAATGCAGGTAGCATCTAGTGCCTCCCCCTGGACAGGGGAGGAAATTAGCGGATTTCCCCTCACAGGGAACACCTGTGACACCAGGCAGCTGCGTTGAGGGCGGCCCCAAACCTCCCCCACACAGCCAGGATTGTTCCGGAATTCTGAGTGTGGGGAGGTTCCGTCTTCTGTCTGCAGCACCCGGGATCTCCTAGGAGCCCTTCGCGTGTCTTCCCCGAGTCCCTCCCAGTGCGGGCTGCCGGGGAATGGGGGGTTGGGCTGGAAATGCAGGTAGCATCTAGTGCCTCCCTCTGGACAGGGGAGGTAATTAGCGTAGTTCCCCCTGCCAGGGAACACCTGTGACACCAGGCAGCCTCGTGGAGGACGGCCCCAAACCTACCCCACACAGTCAGCCGTGTTCCGGAATTCTGAGTGTGGGGAGGTTTCGTCATCTGTCTGCAGCACCCGGGATCTCCTAGGAGCACTTCGCGTGTCTTCCCCGAGTCCCTCTCAGTGCGGACTGCCAGGGAAAGGCGGGGTATGGGCTGGAAATGCAAGTAGCTTCTAGTGCCTCCCCCTGGACAGGGGAGGTAATTAGCGGACTTACCCCTGCCAGTGAACACCTGTGAAACCAGGCAGCTGCGTGCAGGGCGGCCCCGAACCTCCACAACACATCAGAAGTGTTCCGGAATGCTGAGTGTTGGGAGGTACGGTCATCTGTCTGCAGCACCCAGGATTTCTTTTGAGTCCTTCGCGTGACTTCCCCGAGTGCCTCCCAGTGCGGTCTGAAGGGGAAAGTCGGGGGTTGGGCTGGAAATGCAGGTAGAATCTAGTGCCTCACACTGGAAAAGGGAGGTAATTAGCGGACATCACCCTGCCAGGGAACACGTGTGACACCAGGCAGCTTCGTGGAGGGCGGCCCCAAATCTCCCCCACACAATCAGCCGTGTTCCGGAATTCTGAGTGTGGGGAGGGTCCGTCTTCTGTCTGCAGCACCCGGGATCTCCTAGGAGCACTTCGCGTGTCTTCCCCGAGTCCCTCTCAGTGCGGACTGCCGGGGAAAGGCGGGGTATGGGCTGGAAATGCAGGTAGCATCTAGTGCCTCCCCCTGGACAGGGGAGGTAATTAGCGGACTTCCCCCTGCCAGTGAACACCTGTGAAACCAGGCAGCTGCGTGCAGGGCGGCCCCGAACCTCCACAACACATCAGAAGTGTTCCGGAATGCTGAGTGTTGGGAGGTACGGTCATCTGTTTGCAGCACCCAGGATCTCTTTTGAGCCCTTCGCGTGACTTCCCCGAGTGCCTCCCAGTGCGGTCTGCCGGGGAAAGTCGGGGGTTGGGCTGGAAATGAAGGTAGAATCTAGTGCCACACCCTGGAAACGGGAGGTAATTAGCGGACATCACCCTGCCAGGGAACACGTGTGACACCAGGCAGCTGCGTGGAGGGCGGCCCCAAAACTCCCCCACAGAGTCAGCCGTGTTCCAGAATTCTGAGTGTGGGGAGGTTCCGTCATCTCTATGTAGCAACCGGGATCTCCTAGGAGCCCTTCTCGTGTCTTCCCCGAGTGGTCCCAGTGCGGGCTGCCGGGGAAAGGCGGGGGTTGGGCTGGAAATTCAGGTAGCATCTAGTGCCTCCTCCTGGAAAAGGGAGGAATTTAGCGGACTTACCACTGCCAAGAAACACCTGTGAAACCAGGCAGCTGCGTGGAGGGCGGCCCCAAACCTCCCCAAAACAATCAGCCGTGTTCCAGAATTCTGAGTGTGGGGAGGATCCGTCTTCTGTCTGCAGGACCCGGGATCTCCTAGGAGCCCTTCTCGTGTCTTCCCCGAGTGCCTCACAGTGCGGGCTGCCGGGGAATTGCGGGGGTTGTGCTGGAAATGCAGGTAGCATCTAGTGACTCCCCCTGGACAGGGGAATTAATTAGCGGACTTCCCCCTGCCAGGGAACACCTGTGACACCAGGCAGCTTCGTGGAGGGCGGCCCCGAAATTTCAACACACAGTCAGCAGTGTTCCAGAATTCTGAGTGTTGGGAGGTTCCGTCATCTGTCTGCAGCACCCGGGATCTCCTAGGAGGTCTTCGCGTGTCTTCCCCGACTGCCTCTCAGTGCGGGCTGCCGGGGAAAGGCGGGGGTTTTGCTGGACATGCAGGCAGCATCTAGTGCCTCTCCCTGGACAGGGGAGGTAATTAGCGGACTTCCCCCTGTCCGGGAACACCTGTGACACCAGGCAGCTGCGTGGAGGTCGGCCCCAAACCTCCCCCACACAGTCAGCCTTGTTCCGGAATTCTGAGTGTGGGGAGGTTCCGTCTTCTGTCTGCAGCACCCGGGGTCTCCTAGAAGCCCTTCGCGTGTCTTCCCCGAGTCCCTCCCAGTGCGGGATGCCGGCGAAATGCGGGGGTAGGGATGGAAATGCAGGTAGCATTTAGTGCCTCCCCCTGGATAGGGGAGATAATTAGCGGACTTCCCCCTGCCAGGGAACACCTGTGACACCAGGGTGCTGCGTGGAGGGCGGCCCCGATCCTCCACCACACAGTCAGCAGTGTTCCGGTATTCTGAGTGTTGGGAAATTCCGTCATCTGTCTGCAGCACCCGGGATCACCTAGGTGCCTTTCGCGTGTCTTCGACGAGTGCTTCCCAGTGCGGGCTGCCGGGGAAAGGCGGGGGTTGGGATGGAAATGCAGGTAGCATCTAGTGCCTCCCCCTGGATAGGGGAGGAAATTAGCGGATTTCCCCTGACAGGGAACATATGTGACACCAGGCAGCTGCGTTGAGGGAGGCCCCAAACCTCCCCCACACAGCCAGGCGTGTTCCGGAATTCTGAGTGTGTGTAGGTTCCGTCTTCTGTCTGCAGCACCCGGGATCTCCTAGGAGCCCTTCTCGTGTCTTCCCCGAGTGCCTCCCAGTGCGGGCTGCCGGGGAATGAGGGGGATGAGCTTAAAATGCAGGTAGCATCTAGTGACTTCCCCTGGACAGTGGAGGTAATTAGCGGACTTCCCCTTGCCAGGGAACACCTGTGAAACCAGGCAGCTGCGTGGAGGACGGCCCCAAACCTCCCCCACACAGTCAGCCGTGTTCCGGAATTCTCAGTTTGGGGAGGTTTCGTCTTCTGTCTGCAGCACCCGGGATCACCTAGGAGCCCTTCGCGTGTCTTTCCCGAGTCCCTCCCAGTGCGGGATGCCGGGGAAATACGGGGGTAGGGCTGGAAATGCAGGTAGCATATAGTGCCTCCTCCTGGACAAGGGAGGTATTTAGCGGACTTCCCCCTGCCAAGGAACACCTGTGACCCCAGGCAGCTGCGTGGAGGGCGGCCCCAAATCTCCCCCACACAATCAGCCGTGTTCCGGAATTCTGAGTGTGGGGAGGTTCCGTCTTCTGTCTGCAGGACCCGGGATCTCCTAGGAGCCCTTCGCGTGTCTTCCCCGAGTCCCTCTCAGTGCGGACTGCCGGGTAAAGGCGGGGTTTGGGCTGGAAATGCAGGTAGCATCTAGTGCCTCCCCCTGGACAGGGGAGGTAATTAGCGGACTTCCCCCTGCCAGGGAACACGTGTGAAACCAGGCAGCTGCGTGGAGGGCGGCCCCAAAACTCCCCCACAGAGTCAGCCGTGTTCCAGAATTCTGAGTGTGGGGAGGTTCCGTCATCTCTATGTAGCACCCGGGATCTCCTAGGAGCCCTTCTTGTGTCTTCCCCGAGTGGTCCCAGTGCGGTCTGCTGGGGAAAGGCGGGGGTTTGGCTAGAAATGCAGGTAGCATCCAGTGCCTCCCCCTGGACAAGGGAGGTAATTAGCGGATTTCCCCCTGCCAGGGAACACCTGTGACACCAGGCAGCTGCGTGGAGGGTGGCCCTAAACATCCCACACACAGTCATCCGTGTTCCGGAATTCTGAGTGTGGGGAGGTTCCAACATCTCTATGCAGCACCCGGGATAACCTAGGAGCCATTCGCATGTCTTCCCCGAGTCCCTCCCAGTGCGGACTGCCGGGGAAAGGCGGGGGTTAGGCTGGAAATGCAGGTAGCATCTAGTGCCTCCCTCTGGACAGGGGAGGTAATTAGCGTACTTCCCCTGCCAGGGAAAACCTGTGACACCAGGCAGCTGTGTTGGGGGCGGCCCCGATCCTCCACCACACAGTCAGCAGTGTTCCGTAATTCTGAGAGTTGGAAAGTTCCGTCATCTGTGTGCAGCACCAGGGATCTCCTAGATGCCTTTCGCGTGTCTTCGACGAGTGCTTCCCAGTGCGGGCTGCCGTGGAAAGGCGGGGGTTGGGATGGAAATGCAGGTAGCATCTAGTGCCTCCCCCTGGACAGGGGAGGAAATTAGCGGATTTCCCCTCAAAGGGAACACCTGTGACACCAGGCAGCTGCGTTGAGGGCGGCCCCAAACCTCCCACACACAGCCAGGCGTGTTCCGGAATTCTGAGTTTGGTGAGGTTCCGTCTTCTGTCTGCAGCACCCGGGATCTCCTAGGAGCACTTCGCGTGTCTTCTCCGAGTCCATCCCAGTGCGGACTGCCGGGGAATGAGGGGGTTGGGCTGGAAATGCAGGTAGCGTCTAGTGCCTCCCTCTGGACAGGGGATGTAATTAGCGTACTTCTCCCTGCCAGGGAACACCTGTGACACCAGGCAGCCTCGTGGAGGACGGCCCCAAACCTCCCCCACACAGTCAGCCGTGTTCCGGAATTCTGAGTGTGGGGAGGTTCCGTCATCTGTCTGCAGCACCCGGGGTCTCCTAGGAGCCCTTCGCGTATCTTCCCCGAGTCCCTCTCAGTGCGGACTGCCGGGGAAAGGCGGGGTATGGGCTGGAAATGCAGGTAGCATCTAGTGCCTCCCCCTGGACAGGGGAGGTAATTAGCGGAATTCCCCCTGCCAGTGAACACCTGTGAAACCAGGCAGCTGCGTGCAGGGCGGCCCCGAACCTCCACAACACATCAGAAGTGTTCCGGAATGCTGAGTTGTGGGAGGTACGGTCATCTGTCTGCAGCACCCGGGATCTCTTTTGAGCCCTTCGCGTGACTTCCCTGAGTGCCTCCCAGTGCGTTCTGCCGGGGAAAGTCGGGGGTTGGGCTGGAAATGCAGGTAGAATCTAGTGCCTCACCCTGGAAACGGGAGGTAATTAGCGGACATCACCCTGCCAGGGAACACGTGTGACACCAGGCAGCTGCGTGGAGGGCGGCCCCAAAACTCCCCCACACAGTCAGCCGTGTTCCAGAATTCTGAGTGTTGGGAGGTTCCGTCATCTCTATGTAGCACCCGGGATCTCCTAGGAGCCCTTCTCGTGTATTCCCCGAGTGCCTACCAGTGCGGGCTGCCGGGGAAAGGCGGGGGTTGGGCTGGAAATTCAGGTAGCATCTAGTGCCTCCTCCTGGACAAGGGAGGTATTTAGCGGACTTACAACTGCCAAGAAACACCTGTGACACCAGGCAGCTGCGTGGAGGGCGGCCCCAAACCTCCCCAAAACAATCAGCCGTGTTCCAGAATTCTGAGTGTGGGGAGGATCCGTCTTCTGTCTGCAGGACCCGGGATATCCTAGGAGCCTTTCTCGTGTCTTCCCCGAGTGCCTCCCAGTGCGGGCTGCCGGGGAAATGCGGGGGTTGGGCTGGAAATTCAGGTAGCATCTAGTGACTCCCACTGGACAGGGGAATTAATTAGCGGACTTCACACTGCCAGGGAACACCTGTGACCCCAGGCAGCTGCTTGGAGGGCGGCTCCAAACCTCCCCCACACAATCAGACGTGTTCCGGAATTCTGAGTGTGGGGAGGTTCCGTCTTCTGTCTGCAGCACCCGGGATCTCCTAGGAGCCCTTCGTGTGTCTTCCCCGACTGCCTCCCAGTGCGGGCTGCCGGGGAAAAGCGGGGGTTTTGCTGGACATGCAGGCAGCATCTAGTGCCTCCCCCTGGACAGAGGAGGTAATTAGCGGACTTCCCCCTGTCCGGGAACACCTGTGACACCAGGCAGCTTCATGGAGGGCGGCCCCAAACTTCCCCCACACAGTCAGCCGTGTTCCGGAATTCTGAGTGTGGGGAGGTTCCGTCTTCTGTCTGCAGCACCCGGGGTCTCCTAGAAGCCCTTCGCGTGTCTTCCCCGTGTCCTTCCCATTGCGGGATGCCGGCGAAATGCGGGGGTAGGGATGGAAATGCAGGTAGCATTTAGTGCCTCCCCCTGGATAGGGGAAGTAATTACCGAACTTCCCCCTGCCAGGGAACACCTGTGACACCAGGGAGCTGCGTGGAGGGCGGCCCCGATTCTCCACCACACAGTCAGCAGTGTTCCGGTATTCTGAGTGTTGGGAATTTCCGTCATCTGTCTGCAGCACCCGGGATCTCCTAGGTGCCTTTCGCGTGTCTTCGACGAGTGATTCCCAGTGCGGGCTGCCGTGGAAAGGCGGGGGTTGGGATGGAAATGCAGGTAGCATCTAGTGCCTCCCCCTGGACAGGGGAGGAAATTAGCGGATTTCCCCTCACAGGGAACACCTGTGACACCAGGCAGCTGCGTTGAGGGCGGCACCAAACCTCCCCCACACAGCCAGGATTGTTCCGGATTTCTGAGTGTGGGGAGGTTCCGTCTTCTGTCTGCAGCACCCGGGATCTCCTAGGAGCCCTTCGCGTGTCTTCCCCGAGTCCCTCTCAGTGCGGACTTCCAGGGAAAGGCGGGGTATGGGCTGGAAATGCAGGTAGCATCTAGTGCCTCCCCCTGGACAGGGGAGGTAATTAGCGGACTTCCCCCTGCCAGTGAACACCTGTGAAACCAGGCAGATGCGTTCAGGGCGGCCTCGAACCTCCACAACACATCAGAAGTGTTCCGGAATGCTGAGTGTTGGGAGGTACGGTCATCTGTCTGCAGCACCCAGGATTTCTTTTGAGTCCTTCGCGTGACTTCCCCGAGTGCCTCCCAGTGCGGTCTGCCGGGTAAAGTCGGGGGTTGGGCTGGAAATGCAGGTAGAATCTAGTGCCTCACACTGGAAAGGGGAGGTAATTAGCGGACATCACCCTGCCAGGGAACACGTGTGACACCAGGCAGCTTCGAGGAGGGCGGCCCCGAAATTTCACCACACAGTCAGCAGTGTTCCAGAATTCTGAGTGTTTGGAGGTTCCGTCATCTGTCTGCAGCACCCGGGGTCTCCTAGAAGCCCTTCGCGTGTCTTCCCCGAGTCCCTCCCAGTGCGGGATGCCGGGGAAAGGCGGGGGTTTGCTGGACATGCAGGCAGCATCTAGTGCTTCTCCCTGGACAGGGGAGGAAATTAGCGGATTTCCCCTGACAGGGAACACATGTGACACCAGGCAGCTGCGTTGAGGGAGGCCCCAAACCTCCCCCACACAGCCAGGCGTGTTCCGGAATTCTGAGTGTGGGGAAGTTCCGTCTTCTGTCTGCAGCACCCGGGATCCCCTAGGAGCCCTTCTCGTGTCTTCCCCGAGTGCCGCCCAGTGCAGGCTGCCGGGGAATGAGGGGGTTGAGCTGGAAATGCAGGTAGCATCTAGTGACTTCCCCTGGACAGGGGAGGTAATTAGCGGACTTCCCCTGGCCAGGGAACACCTGTGACACCAGGCAGCCTCGTGGAGGACGGCCCCAAACCTCCCCCACACAGTCAGCCGTGTTCCGGAATTCTGAGTGTGGGGAGGTTCCGTCATCTGTCTGCAGCACCCGGGGTCTCCTAGGAGCCCTTCGCGTATCTTCCCCGAGTCCCTCCCAGTGCGGGATGCCGGTGAAATGCGGCGGATTGGCTGGAAATGCAGGTAGCATATAGTGCCTCCTCCTGGACAAGGGAGGTATTTAGCGGACTTCCCCCTGCCAAGGAACACCTGTGACCCCAGGCAGCTGCGTGGAGGGCGGCCCCAAATCTCCCCCACCCAATCAGCCGTGTTCCGGAATTCTGAGTGTGGGGAGGTTCCGTCTTCTGTCTGCAGCACCCGGGATCTCCTAGGAGCCCTTCGCTTGTCTTCCCCGAGTCCCTCTCAGTGCGGATTGCCAGGGAAAGGCGGGCTTTGGGCTGGAAATGCAGGTAGCATCTAGTGCCTCCCCCTGGACAGGGGAGGAAATTAGCGGATTTCCCCTCAAAAGGAACACCTGTGACACCAGGCAGCTGCGTTGAGGGCGGCCCCAAACCTCCCACACACAGCCAGGCGTGTTCCGGAATTCTGAGTTTGGGGAGGTTCCGTCTTCTGTCTGCAGCACCCGGGATCTCCTAGGAGCCCTTCGCGTGTCTTCCCCGAGTCCATCCCAGTGCGGGCTGCCGGGGAATGAGGGGGTTGGGCTGGAAATGCAGGTAGCGTCTAGTGCCTCCCTCTGGACAGGGGAGGTAATTAGCGTACTTCCCCCTGCCAGGGAACACCTGTGACACCAGGCAGCCTCGTGGAGGACGGCCCCAAACCTCCCCCACACAGTCAGCCGTGTTCCGGAATTCTGAGTGTGGGGAGGTTCCGTCATCTGTCTGCAGCACCCGGGGTCTCCTAGGAGCCCTTCGCGTATCTTCCCCGAGTCCCTCTCAGTGCGGACTGCCGGGGAAAGGCGGGGTATGGGCTGGAAATGCAGGTAGCATCTAGTGCCTCCCCCTGGACAGGGGAGGTAATTAGCGGACTTCCCCCTGCCAGTGAACACCTGTGAAACCAGGCAGCTGCGTGCAGGGCGGCCCCGATCCTCCACAACACATCAGAAGTGTTCCGGAATGCTGAGTGTTGGGAGATACGGTCATCTGTCTGCAGCACCCGGGATCTCTTTTGAGCCCTTCGCGTGACTTCCCTGAGTGCCTCCGAGTGCGGTCTGCCGGGGAAAGTCGGGGGTTGGGCTGGAAATGCAGGTAGAATCTAGTGCCTCACCCTGGAAACGGGAGGTAATTAGCGGACATCACCCTGCCAGGGAACACGTGTGACACCAGGCAGCTGCGTGGAGGGCGGCCCCAAAACTCCCCCACACAGTCAGCCGTGTTCCAGAATTCTGAGTGTGGGAGGTTCCGTCATCTCTATGTAGCACCCGGGATCTCCTAGGAGCCCTTCTCGTGTCTTCCCCGAGTGCCTCCCAGTGCGGGCTGCCGGGGAAAGGCGGGGATTGGGCTGGAAATTCAGGTAGCATCTAGTGCCTCCTCCTGGACAAGGGAGGTATTTAGCGGACTTACAACTGCCAAGAAACACCTGTGACACCAGGCAGCTGCGTGGAGGGCGGCCCCAAACCTCCCCAAAACAATCAGCCGTGTTCCAGAATTCTGAGTGTGGGGAGGATCCGTCTTCTGTCTGCAGGACCCGGGATATTTTAGGAGCCCTTCTCGTGTCTTCCCCGAGTGCCTCCCAGTGCGGGCTGCCGGGGAAATGCGGGGGTTGGGCTGGAAATGCAGGTAGCATCTAGTGCCTCCCCCTGGACAGGGGAGGTAATTAGCGGACTTCCCCCTGCCAGGGAACACGTGTGACACCAGGCAGCTGCGTGGAGGGCGGCCCCAAAACTCCCCCACAGAGTCAGCCGTGTTCCAGAATTCTGAGTGTGGGGAGGTTCCGTCATCTCTATGTAGCACCCGGGATCTCCTAGGAGCACTTCTCGTGTCTTCCCCGAGTGGTCCCAGTGCGGTCTGCTGGGGAAAGGCGGGGGTTTGGCTCGAAATGCAGGTAGCATCCAGTGCCTCCCCCTGGACAAGGGAGGTAATTAGCGGGTTTCCCCCTGCCAGGGAACACCTGTGACACCAGGCAGCTGCGTGGAGGGCGGCCCTAAACATCCCACACACAGTCAGCCGCGTTCCGGAATTCTGAGTGTGGGGAGGTTCCATCATCTCTATGCATCACCCGGGATAACCTAGGAGCCATTCGCGTGTCTTCCCCGAGTCCCTCCCAGTGCGGACTGCCGGGGAAAGGCGGGGGTTAGGCTGGAAATGCAGGTAGCATCTAGTGCCTCCCTCTGGACAGGGGAGGTAATTAGCGTACTTCCCCTGCCAGGGAACACCTCTGACACCAGGCAGCTTTGTTGGGGGCGGCCCCGATCCTCCACCACACAGTCAGCAGTGTTCCGTAATTCTGAGAGTTGGAAAGTTCCGTCATCTGTCTGCAGCACCCGGGATCTCCTAGGTGCCATTCGCGTGTCTTCGACGAGTGCTTCCCAGTGCGGGCTGCCGTGGAAAGGCGGGGGTTGGGATGGAAATGCAGGTAGCATCTAGTGCCTCCCCCTGGACAGGGGAGGAAATTAGCGGATTTCCCCTCAGAGGGAACACCTGTGACACCAGGCAGCTGCGTTGAGGGCGGCACCAAACCTCCCCCACACAGCCAGGATTGTTCCGGAATTCTGAGTGTGGGGAGGTTCCGTCTTCTATCTGCAGCACCCGGGATCTCCTAGGAGCCCTTTGCGTGTCTTCCCCGAGTCCCTCCCAGTGCGGGCTGCCGGGGAATGAGGGGGTTGGGCTGGAAATGCAGCTAGCATCTAGTGCCTCCCTCTGGACAGGGGAGGTAATTAGCGTACTTCCCCCTGCCAGGGAACACCTGTGACACCAGGCAGCCTCGTCGAGGACGGCCCCAAACCTCCCCCACACAGTCAGCCGTGTTCCGGAATTCTGAGTGTGGGGAGGTTCCGTCATCTGTCTGCAGCACCCGGGATCTCCTAGGAGCACTTCGCGTGTCTTCCCCGAGTCCCTCTCAGTGCGGACTGCCAGGGAAAGGCGGGGTATGGGCTGGAAATGCAGGTAGCATCTAGTGCCTCCCCCTGGACAGGGGAGGTAATTAGCGGACATCCCCCTGCCAGTGAACACCTGTGAAACCAGTCAGCTGCGTGCAGGGCGGCCCCGAACCTCCACAACACATCAGAAGTGTTCCGGAATGCTGAGTGTTGGGAGGTACGGTCATCTGTCTGCAGCACCTGGGATCTCATTTGAGCCCTTCGCGTGACTTCCCCGACTGCCTCCCAGTGCGGGCTGCCGGGGAAAGGCGGGGGTTTTGCTGGACATGCAGGCAGCATCTAGTGCCTCCCACTGGACAGGGGAGGTAATTAGCGGAATTCCCCCTCTCCGGGAACACCTGTGACACCAGGCAGCTGCGTGGAGTGCGGCCCCAAACCTCCCCCACACAGTCAGCCGTGTTCCGGAATTCTCAGTTTGGGGAGGTTTCGTCTTCTGTCTGCAGCACCCGGGATCACCTAGGAGCCCTTCGCGTGTCTTTCCCGAGTCCCTCCCAGTGCGGGATGCCGGGGAAATACGGGGGTAGGGCTGGAAATGCAGGTAGCATATAGTGCCTCCTCCTGGACAAGTTAGGTATTTAGCGGACTTCCCCCTGCCAAGGAACACCTGTGACCCCAGGCAGCTGCGTGGAGGTCAGCCCCAAATCTCCCCCACACAATCAGCCGTGTTCCGGAATTCTGAGTGTGGGGAGGTTCCGTCTTCTGTCTGCAGCACCCGGGATCTCCTAGGAGCCCTTCGCTTGTCTTCCCCGAGTCCCTCTCAGTGCGGACTTCCGGGGAAAGGCGGCGTTTGGGCTGGAAATGCAGGTAGCATCTAGTGCCTCCCCCTGGACAGGGGAGGTAATTAGCGGACTTCCCCTGCCAGGGAACACGTGTGACACCAGGCAGCTGCGTGGAGGGCGGCCCCAAAACTCCCCCACAGAGTCAGCCGTGTTCCAGAATTCTGAGTGTGGGGAGGTTCCGTCATCTCTATGTAGCACCCGGGATCTCCTAGGAGCCCTTCTCGTGTCTTCCCCGAGTGGTCCCAGTGCGGTCTGCTGGGGAAAGGCGGGGGTTTGGCTAGAAATGCAGGTAGCATCCAGTGCCTCCCCCTGGACAAGGGAGGTAATTAGCGGATTTCCCCCTGCCAGGGAACACCTGTGACACCAGGCAGCTGCGTGGAGGGCGGCCCTAAACATCCCACACACAGTCAGCCGCGTTCCGGAATTCTGAGTGTGGGGAGGTTCCATCATCTCTATGCAGCACCCGGGATAACCTAGGAGCCATTCGCGTGTCTTCCCCGAGTCCCTCCCAGTGCGGACTGCCGGGGAAAGGCGGGGGTTAGGCTGGAAATGCAGGTAGCATCTAGTTCCTCCCTCTGGACAGGGGAGGTAATTAGCGTACTTCCCCTGCCAGGGAACACCTCTGACACCAGGCAGCTGTGTTGGGGGCGGCCCCGATCCTCCACCACACAGTCAGCAGTGTTCCGTAATTCTGAGAGTTGGAAAGTTCCGTCATCTATCTGCAGCACCCGGGATCTCCTAGGTGCCATTCGCGTGTCTTCGACGAGTGCTTCCCAGTGCGGGCTGCCGTGGAAAGGCGGGGGTTGGGATGGAAATGCAGGTAGCATCTAGTGCCTCCCCCTGGACAGGGGAGGAAATTAGCGGATTTCCCCTCACAGGGAACACCTGTGACACCAGGCAGCTGCGTTGAGGGCGGCACCAAACCTCCCCCACACAGCCAGGATTGTTCCGGATTTCTGAGTGTGGGGAGGTTCCGTCTTCTGTCTGCAGCACCCGGGATCTCCTAGGAGCCCTTCGCGTGTCTTCCCCGAGTCCCTGTCAGTGCGGACTGCCAGGGAAAGGCGGGGTATGGGCTGGAAATGCAGGTAGCATCTAGTGCCTCCCCCTGGACAGGGGAGGTAATTAGCGGACTTCCCCCTGCCAGTGAACACCTGTGAAACCAGGCAGCTGCGTTCAGGGCGGCCTCGAACCTCCACAACACATCAGAAGTGTTCCGGAATGCTGAGTGTTGGGAGGTACGGTCATCTGTCTGCAGCACCCAGGATTTCTTTTGAGTCCTTCGCGTGACTTCCCCGAGTGCCTCCCAGTGCGGTCTGCCGGGTAAAGTCGGGGGTTGGGCTGGAAATGCAGGTAGAATCTAGTGCCTCACACTGGAAAGGGGAGGTAATTAGCGGACATCACCCTGCCAGGGAAAACGTGTGACACCAGGCAGCTTCGTGGAGGGCGGCCCCGAAATTTCACCACGCAGTTAGCAGTGTTCCACAATTCTGAGTGTTGGGAGGTTCCGTCATCTGTCTGCAGCACCCGGGGTCTCCTAGAAGCCCTTCGCGTGTCTTCCCCGAGTCCCTCCCAGTGCGGGATGCCGGGGAAAGGCGGGGGTTTGCTGGACATGCAGGCAGCATCTAGTGCTTCCCCCTGGACAGGGGAGGAAATTAGCGGATTTCCCCTGACAGGGAACACATGTGACACCAGGCAGCTGCGTTGAGGGAGGCCCCAAACCTCCCCCACACAGCCAGGCGTGTTCCGGAATTCTGAGTGTGGGGAAGTTCCGTCTTCTGTCTGCAGCACCCGGGATCCCCTAGGAGCCCTTCTCGTGTCTTCCCCGAGTGCCGCCCAGTGCAGGCTGCCGGGGAATGAGGGGGTTGAGCTGGAAATGCAGGTAGCATCTAGTGACTTCCCCTGGACAGGGGAGGTAATTAGCGGACTTCCCCTGGCCAGGGAACACCTGTGACACCAGGCAGCCTCGTGGAGGACGGCCCCAAACCTCCCCCACACAGTCAGCCGTGTTCCGGAATTCTTAGTGTGGGGAGGTTCCGTCATCTGTCTGCAGCACCCGGGGTCTCCTAGGAGCCCTTCGCGTATCTTCCCCGAGTCCCTCCCAGTGCGGGATGCCGGTGAAATGCGGCGGATTGGCTGGAAATGCAGGTAGCATATAGTGCCTCCTCCTGGACAAGGGAGGTATTTAGCGGACTTCCCCCTGCCAAGGAACACCTGTGACCCCAGGCAGCTGCGTGGAGGGCGGCCCCAAATCTCCCCCACACAATCAGCCGTGTTCCGGAATTCTGAGTGTGGGGAGGTTCCGTCTTCTGTCTGCAGCACCCGGGATCTCCTAGGAGCCCTTCGCGTGTCTTCCCCGAGTCCCTCTCAGTGCGGATTGCCAGGGAAAGGCGGGCTTTGGGCTGGAAATGCAGGTAGCATCTAGTGCCTCCCCCTGGACAGGGGAGGAAATTAGCGGATTTCCCCTCAAAGGGAACACCTGTGACACCAGGCAGCTGCGTTGAGGGCGGCCCCAAACCTCCCACACACAGCCAGGCGTGTTCCGGAATTCTGAGTTTGGGGAGGTTCCGTCTTCTGTCTGCAGCACCCGGGATCTCCTAGGAGCCCTTCGCGTGTCTTCCCAGAGTCCATCCCAGTGCGGGCTGCCGGGGAATGAGGGGGTTGGGCTGGAAATGCAGGTAGCGTCTAGTGCCTCCCTCTGGACAGGGGAGGTAATTAGCGTACTTCCCCCTGCCAGGGAACACCTGTGACACCAGGCAGCCTCGTGGAGGACGGCCCCAAACCTCCCCCACACAGTCAGCCGTGTTCCGGAATTCTGAGTGTGGGGAGGTTCCGTCATCTGTCTGCAGCACCCGGGGTCTCCTAGGAGCCCTTCGCGTATCTTCCCCGAGTCCCTCTCAGTGCGGACTGCCGGGGAAAGGCGGGGTATGGGCTGGAAATGCAGGTAGCATCTAGTGCCTCCCCCTGGACAGGGGAGGTAATTAGCGGACTTCCCCCTGCCAGTGAACACCTGTGAAACCAGGCAGCTGCGTGCAGGGCGGCCCCGAACCTCCACAACACATCAGAAGTGTTCCGGAATGCTGAGTGTT
Source organism: Camelus ferus (assembly GCF_009834535.1). Taxonomy (NCBI): domain Eukaryota; kingdom Metazoa; phylum Chordata; class Mammalia; order Artiodactyla; family Camelidae; genus Camelus; species Camelus ferus. The sequence continues at coordinate 1,772,513 of NC_045726.1, forward strand.
GGGAGGTACGGTCATCTGTCTGCAGCACCCGGGATCTCTTTTGAGCCCTTCGCGTGACTTCCCTGAGTGCCTCCCAGTGCGGTCTGCCGGGGAAAGTCGGGGGTTGGGCTGGAAATGCAGGTAGAATCTAGTGCCTCACCCTGGAAACGGGAGGTAATTAGCGGACATAACCCTGCCAGGGAACACGTGTGACACCAGGCAGCTGCGTGGAGGGCGGCCCCAAAACTCCCCCACACAGTCAGCCGTGTTCCAGAATTCTGAGTGTGGGGAGGTTCCGTCATCTCTATGTAGCACCCGGGATCTCCTAGGAGCCCTTCTCGTGTCTTCCCCGAGTGCCTCCCAGTGCGGGCTGCCGGGGAAAGGCGGGGTTTGGGCTGGAAATTCAGGTAGCATCTAGTGCCTCCTCCTGGACAAGGGAGGTATTTAGCGGACTTACAACTGCCAAGAAACACCTGTGACACCAGGCAGCTGCGTGGAGGGCGGCCCCAAACTTCCCCAAAACAATCAGCCGTGTTCCAGAATTCTGAGTGTGGGGAGGATCCGTCTTCTGTCTGCAGGACCCGGGATACCCTAGGAGCCCTTCTCGTGTCTTCCCCGAGTGCCTCCCAGTGCGGGCTGCCGGGGAAATGCGGGGGTTGGGCTGGAAATGCAGGTAGCATCTAGTGACTCCCCCTGGACAGGGGAATTAATTAGCGGACTTCACACTGCCAGGGAACACCTGTGACCCCAGGCAGCTGCCTGGAGGGCGGCACCAAACCTCCCCCACACAATCAGCCGTGTTCCGGAATTCTGAGTGTGGGGAGGTTCCGTCTTCTGTCTGCAGCACCCGGGATCTCCTAGGAGCCCTTCGCGTGTCTTCCCCGACTGCCTCCCAGTGCGGGCTGCCGGGGAAATGCGGGGGTTTTGCTGGACATGCAGGCAGCATCTAGTGCCTCCCCCTGGACAGGGGAGGTAATTAGCGGAATTCCCCCTGTCCGGGAACACCTGTGACACCAGGCAGCTTCGTGGAGGGCGGCCCCAAACCTCCCCCACACAGTCAGCCGTGTTCCGGAATTCTGAGTGTGGGGAGGTTCCGTCTTCTGTCTGCAGCACCCGGGGTCTCCTAGAAGCCCTTCGCGTGTCTTCCCCGTGTCCCTCCCAGTGCGGAATGCCGGCGAAATGCGGGGGTACTGATGGAAATGCAGGTAGCATTTACTGCCTCCCCCTGGATAGGGGAAGTAATTACCGAACTTCCCCCTGCCAGGGAACACCTGTGACACCAGGGAGCTGCGTGGAGGGCGGCCCCGATTCTCCACCACACAGTCAGCAGTGTTCCGGTATTCTGAGTGTTGGGAATTTCCGTCATCTGTCTGCAGCACCCGGGATCTCCTAGGTGCCTTTAGCGTGTCTTCGTCGAGTGATTCAAAGTGCGGGCTGCCGGGGAAAGGCGGGGGTTGGGATCGAAATGCAGGTAGCATCTAGTGCCTCCCCCTGGACAGGGGACGAAATTAGCGGATTTCCCCTCACAGGGAACACCTGTGACACCAGGCAGCTGCGTTGAGGGCGGCCCCAAACCTCCCCCACACAGCCAGGATTGTTCCGGAATTCTGAGTGTGGGGAGGTTCCGTCTTCTGTCTGCAGCACCCGGGATCTCCTAGGAGCCCTTCGCGTGTCTTCCCCGAGTCCTTCCCAGTGCGGGCTGCCGGGGAATGGGGGGGTTAGGGTGGAAATGCAGGTAGCATTTAGTGCCTCCCTCTGGACAGGGGAAGTAATTAGCGTATTTCCCCCTGCCAGGGAACACCTGTGACACCAGGCAGCCTCGTGGAGGACGGCCCCAAACCTCCCCCACACAGTCAGCCGTGTTCCGGAATTCTGAGTGTGGGGAGGTTCCGTCATCTGTCTGCAGCACCCGGGGTTTCCTAGGAGCCCTTCGCGTATCTTCCCCGAGTCCCTCCCAGTGCGGGATGCCGGGGAAAGGCGGGGGTTGGGCTGGAAATGCAGGTAGCATCTAGTGCCTCCTCCTGGACAAGGGAGGTATTTAGCGGACTTCCCCCTGCCAAGGAACACCTGTGACCCCAGGCAGCTGCGTGGAGGGCGGCCCCAAATCTCCCCAACACAATCAGCCGTGTTCCGGAATTCTGAGTGTGGGGAGGTTCCGTCTTCTGTCTGCAGCACCCGGGATCTCCTAGGAGCACTTCGCGTGTCTTCCCCGAGTCCCTCTCAGTGCGGACTGCCGGGGAAATGCGGGGTATGGGCTGGAAATGCAGGTAGCATCTAGTGCCTCCCCCTGGACAGGGGAGGTAATTAGCGGACTTCCCCCTGCCAGTGAACACCTGTGAAACCAGGCAGCTGCGTGCAGGGCGGCCCCGAACCTCCATAACACATCTGAAGTGATCCGGAATGCTGAGTGTTGGGAGGTACGGTCATCTGTCTGCAGCACCTGGGATCTCATTTGAGCCCTTCGCGTGTCTTCCCCGACTGCCTCCCAGTGCGGGCTGCCGGGGAAAGGCGGGGGTTTTGCTGGACATGCAGGCAGCATCTAGTGCCTCCCCCTGGACAGGGGAGGTAATTAGCGGAATTCCCCCTGTCCGGGAACACCTGTGACACCAGGCAGCTGCGTGGAGGGCGGCCCCAAAACTCCCCCACACAATCAGCCGTGTTCCAGAATTCTGAGTGTGGGGAGGTTCCGTCATCTCTATGTAGTACCCGGGATCTCCTAGGAGCCCTTCTCGTGTCTTCCCCGAGTGCCTCCCAGTGCGGGCTGCCGGGGAAAGGCGGGGTTTGGGCTGGAAATTCAGGTAGCATCTAGTGCCTCCTCCTGGACAAGGGAGGTATTTAGCGGACTTACAACTGCCAAGAAACACCTGTGACACCAGGCAGCTGCGTGGAGGGCGGCCCCAAACTTCCCCAAAACAATCAGCCGTGTTCCAGAATTCTGAGTGTGGGGAGGATCCGTCTTCTGTCTGCAGGACCCGGGATACCCTAGGAGCCCTTCTCGTGTCTTCCCCGAGTGCCTCCCAGTGCGGGCTGCCGGGGAAATGCGGGGGTTGGGCTGGAAATGCAGGTAGCATCTAGTGACTCCCCCTGGACAGGGGAATTAATTAGCGGACTTCACACTGCCAGGGAACACCTGTGACCCCAGGCAGCTGCCTGGAGGGCGGCACCAAACCTCCCCCACACAATCAGCCGTGTTCCGGAATTCTGAGTGTGGGGAGGTTCCGTCTTCTGTCTGCAGCACCCGGGATCTCCTAGGAGCCCTTCGCGTGTCTTCCCCGACTGCCTCCCAGTGCGGGCTGCCGGGGAAATGCGGGGGTTTTGCTGGACATGCAGGCAGCATCTAGTGCCTCCCCCTGGACAGGGGAGGTAATTAGCGGAATTCCCCCTGTCCGGGAACACCTGTGACACCAGGCAGCTTCGTGGAGGGCGGCCCCAAACCTCCCCCACACAGTCAGCCGTGTTCCGGAATTCTGAGTGTGGGGAGGTTCCGTCTTCTGTCTGCAGCACCCGGGGTCTCCTAGAAGCCCTTCGCGTGTCTTCCCCGTGTCCCTCCCAGTGCGGAATGCCGGCGAAATGCGGGGGTACTGATGGAAATGCAGGTAGCATTTACTGCCTCCCCCTGGATAGGGGAAGTAATTACCGAACTTCCCCCTGCCAGGGAACACCTGTGACACCAGGGAGCTGCGTGGAGGGCGGCCCCGATTCTCCACCACACAGTCAGCAGTGTTCCGTAATTCTGAGAGTTGGAAAGTTCCGTCATCTGTCTGCAGCACCCGGGATCTCCTAGGTGCCATTCGCGTGTCTTCGACGAGTGCTTCCCAGTGCGGGCTGCCGTGGAAAGGCGGGGGTTGGGATGGAAATGCAGGTAGCATCTAGTGCCTCCCCCTGGACAGGGGAGGAAATTAGCGGATTTCCCCTCACAGGGAACACCTGTGACACCAGGCAGCTGCGTTGAGGGCGGCACCAAACCTCCCCCACACAGCCAGGATTGTTCCGGAATTCTGAGTGTGGGGAGGTTCCGTCTTCTGTCTGCAGCACCCGGGATCTCCTAGGAGCCCTTCGCGTGTCTTCCCCGAGTCCCTCCCAGTGCGGGCTGCCGGGGAATGAGGGGGTTGGGCTGGAAATGCAGCTAGCATCTAGTGCCTCCCTCTGGACAGGGGAGGTAATTAGCGGACTTCCCCCTGCCAGTGAACACCTGTGAAACCAGGCAGCTGCGTGCAGGGCGGCCCCGAACCTCCACAACACATCAGAAGTGTTCCGGAATGCTGAGTGTTGGGAGGTACGGTCATCTGTCTGCAGCACCCAGGATTTCTTTTGAGTCCTTCGCGTGACTTCCCCGAGTGCCTCCCAGTGCGGTCTGCCGGGTAAAGTCGGGGGTTGGGCTGGAAATGCAGGTAGAATCTAGTGCCTCACACTGGAAAGGGGAGGTAATTAGCGGACATCACCCTGCCAGGGAACACGTGTGACACCAGGCAGCTTCGTGGAGGGCGGCCCCGAAATTTCACCACACAGTCAGCAGTGTTCCTGAATTCTGAGTGTTGGGAGGTTCCGTCATCTGTCTGCAGAACCCGGGGTCTCCTAGAAGCCCTTCGCGTGTCTTCCCCGAGTCCCTCCCAGTGCGGGATGCCGGGGAATGAGGGGGTTGAGCTGGAAATGAAGGTAGCATCTAGTGACTTACCCTGGACAGGGGAGGTAATTAGCGGACTTCCCCTTGCCAGGGAACACCTGTGACACCAGGCAGCCTCGTGGAGGACGGCCCCAAACCTCCCCCACACAGTCAGCCGTGTTCCGGAATTCTGAGTGTGGGGAGGTTCCGTCATCTGTCTGCAGCACCCGGGGTCTCCTAGGAGCCCTTCGCGTATCTTCCCCGAGTCCGTCCCAGTGCGTGATGCCGGTGAAATGCGGCGGTTTGGCTGGAAATGCAGGTAGCATATAGTGCCTCCTCCTGGACAAGGGAGGTATTTAGCGGACTTCCCCCTGCCAAGGAACACCTGTGACCCCAGGCAGCTGCGTGGAGGGCGGCCCCAAATCTCCCCCACACAATCAGCCGTGTTCCGGAATTCTGAGTGTGGGGAGGTTCCGTCTTCTGTCTGCAGCACCCGGGATCTCCTAGGAGCCCTTCGCGTGTCTTCCCCGAGTCCCTCTCAGTGCGGACTGCCAGGGAAAGGCGGGCTTTGGGCTGGAAATGCAGGTAGCATCTAGTGCCTCCCCCTGGACAGGGGAGGTAATTAGCGGACTTCCCCCTGCCAGGGAACACGTGTGACACCAGGCAGGTGCGTGGAGGGCGGCCCCAAAACTCCCCCACAGAGTCAGCCGTGTTCCAGAATTCTGAGTGTGGGGAGGTTCCGTCATCTCTATGTAGCACCCGGGATCTCCTAGGAGCCCTTCTCGTGTCTTCCCCGAGTGGTCCCAGTGTGGTCTGCTGGGGAAAGGCGGGGGTTTGGCTAGAAATGCAGGTAGCATCCAGTGCCTCCCCCTGGACAAGGGAGGTAATTAGCGGATTTCCCCCTGCCAGGGAACACCTGTGACACCAGGCAGCTGCGTGGAGGGCGGCCCTAAACATCCCACACACAGTCAGCCGTGTTCCGGAATTCTGAGTGTGGGGAGGTTCCATCATCTCTATGCAGCACCCGGGATAACCTAGGAGCCATTCGCGTGTCTTCCCCGAGTCCCTCCCAGTGCGGAATGCCGGAGAAAGGCGGGGGTTAGGCTGGAAATGCAGGTAGCATCTAGTGCCTCCCTCTGGACAGGGGAGGTAATTAGCGTACTTCCCCTGCCAGGGAACACCTCTGACACCAGGCAGCTGTGTTGGGGGCGGCCCAGATCCTCCACCACACAGTCAGCAGTGTTCCGTAATTCTGAGAGTTGGAAAGTTCCGTCATCTGTCTGCAGCACCCGGGATCTCCTAGGTGCCTTTCGCGTGTCTTCGACGAGTGCTTCCCAGTGCGGGCTGCCGGGGAAAAGCGGGGGTTGGGATGGAAATGCAGGTAGCATCTAGTGCCTCCCCCTGGACAGGGGAGGAAATTAGCGGATTTCCCCTCACAGGGAACACCTGTGACACCAGGCAGCTGCGTTGAGGGCGGCCCCAAACTTCCCCACACAGCCAGGATTGTTCCGGAATTCTGAGTGTGGGGAGGTTCCGTCTTCTGTCTGCAGCACCCGGGATCTCCTAGGAGCCCTTCGCGTGTCTTCCCCGAGTCCCTCCCAGTGCGGGCTGCCGGGGAATGAGGGGGTTGGGCTGGAAATGCAGGTAGCATCTAGTGCCTCCCTCTGGACAGGGGAGGTAATTAGCGTACTTCCCCCTGCCAGGGAACACCTGTGACACCAGGCAGCCTCGTGGAGGACGGCCCCAAACCTCCCCCACACAGTCAGCCGTGTTCCGGAATTCTGAGTGTGGGGAGGTTCCGTCATCTGTCTGCAGCACCCGGGATCTCCTAGGAGCACTTCGCGTGTCTTCCCCGAGTCCCTCTCAGTGCGGACTGCCAGGGAAAGGCGGGGTATGGGCTGGAAATGCAGGTAGCATCTAGTGCCTCCCCCTGGACAGGGGAGGTAATTAGCGGACTTCCCCCTGCCAGTGAACACCTGTGAAACCAGGCAGCTGCGTGCAGGGCGGCCCCGAACCTCCACAACACATCAGAAGTGTTCCGGAATGCTGAGTGTTGGGAGGTACGGTCATCTGTCTGCAGCACCCAGGATTTCTTTTGAGTCCTTCGCGTGACTTCCCCGAGTGCCTCTCAGTGCGGTCTGCTGGGGAAAGTCGTGGGTTGGGCTGGAAATGCAGGTAGAATCTAGTGCCTCACACTGGAAAGGGGAGGTAATTAGCGGACATCACCCTGCCAGGGAACACGTGTGACACCAGGCAGCTTCGTGGAGGGCGGCCCCGAAATTTCACCACACAGTCAGCAGTGTTCCAGAATTCTGAGTGTTGGGAGGTTCCGTCATCTGTCTGCAGCACCCGGGGTCTCCTAGAAGCCCTTCGCGTGTCTTCCCCGAGTCCCTCCCAGTGCGGGATGCCGGGGAAAGGCGGGGGTTAGGCTGGAAATGCAGGTAGCATCTAGTGCCTCCCTCTGGACAGGGGAGGTAATTAGCGTACTTCCCCTGCCAGGGAACACCTCTGACACCAGGCAGCTGTGTTGGTGGCGGCCCCGATTCTCCACCACACAGTCAGCAGTGTTCCGTAATTCTGAGAGTTGGAAAGTTCCGTCATCTGTCTGCAGCACCCGGGATCTCCTAGGTGCCTTTCGCGTGTCTTCGACGAGTGCTTCCCAGTGCGAGCTGCCGGGGAAAGGCGGGGGTTGGGATGGAAATGCAGGTAGCATCTAGTGCCTCCCCCTGGACAGGGGAGAAAATTAGCGGAATTCCCCTGACCGGGAACACCTGTGACACCAGGCAGCTGCGTTGAGGGCGGCCCCAAACCTCCCCCACACAGCCAGGATTGTTCCGGAATTCTGAGTGTGGGGAGGTTCCGTCTTCTGTCTGCAGCACCCGGGATCTCCTAGGAGCCCTTCGCGTGTCTTCCCCGAGTCCCTCCCAGTGCGGGCTGCTGGGGAATGAGGGGGTTGGGCTGGAAATGCAGGTAGCATCTAGTGCCTCCCTCTGGACAGGGGAGGTAATTAGCGTACTTCCCCCTGCCAGGGAACACCTGTGAAAACAGGCAGCTGCGTGGCCGTCGGCCCCAAACCTCCCCAAAACAATCAGCCGTGTTCCGGAATTCTGAGTGTGGGGAGGTTCCGTCATCTGTCTGCAGCACCCGGGATCTCCTAGGAGCCCTTCGCGTATCTTCACCGAGTCCCTCCCAGTGCGGGCTGCCGGGAAATGCGGGGGTTGTGCTGGAAATGCAGGTAGCATCTAGTGCCTCCTCCTGGACAAGGGAGGTATTTAGCGGAATTACCAATGCCAAGAAACACCTGTGACAACAGGCAGCTGCGTGGAGGGCGGCCCCAAACCTCCCCCACACAATCAGCCGTGTTCCGGAATTCTGAGTGTGGGGAGGTTCCGTCTTCTGTGTGCAGCACCCGGGATCTCCTAGGAGCCCTTCGCGTGTCTTCCCCGTGTCCCTCACAGTGCGGACTGCCGGGGAAAGGCGGGGTTTGGCCTGGAAATGCAGGTAGCATCTAGTGCCTCCCCCTGGACAGGGGAGGTAATTAGCGAACTTCCCCCTGCCAGGGAACACCTGTGACAACAGGGAGCTGCGTGGAGGGCGGCCCCGATCCTCCACCACACAGTCAGCAGTGTTCTGGTATTCTGAGTGTTGGGAAGTTCCGTCATCTGTCTGCAGCACCCGGGATCACCTAGGGGCCTTTCGCGTGTCTTCGACGAGTGCTTCCCAGTGCGGGCTGCCGGGGAAAGGCGGGGGTTGGGATGGAAATGCAGGTAGAATCTAGTGCCTCCCCCTGGATAGGGGAGGAAATTAGCGGATTTCCCCTGACAGGGAACACCTGTGACACCAGGCAGCTGCGTTGAGGGCGGCCCCAAACCTCCCCCACACAGTCAGCCGTGTTCCGGAATTCTGAGTGTGGGGAGGTTCCGTCTTCTGTCTGCAGCACCCGGGATCTCCTAGGAGCCCTTCGCGTGTCTTCCCCAAGTCCCTCCCAGTGCGGGCTGCCGGGGAATGAGGGGGTTGGGCTGGAAATGCAGGTAGCATCTAGTGCCTCCCTCTGGACAGGGGAGGTAATTAGCGTACTTCCCCCTGCCAGGGAACACCTGTGACACCAGGCAGCCTCATGGAGGGCGGCCCCAAACCTCCCCCACACAGTCAGCCGTGTTCCGGAATTCTGAGTGTGGGGAGGTTCCGTCATCTGTCTGCAGCACCCGGGGTCTCCTAGGAGCCCTTCGCGTATCTTCCCCGAGTCCCTCCCAGTGCGGGATGCCGGGGAAAGGCGGGGGGTGGGATGGAAATGCAGGTAGAATCTAGTGCCTCCTCCTGGACAAGGGAGGTATTTAGCGGACTTCCCCCTGCCAAGGAACACCTGTGACCCCAGGCAGCTGCGTGGAGGGCGGCCCCAAATCTCCCCCACACAATCAGCCGTGTTCCGGAATTCTGAGTGTGGGGAGGTTCCGTCTTCTGTCTGCAGCACCCGGGATCTCCAAGGAGCCCTTCTCGTGTCTTCCCCGAGTAGTCCCAATGCGGGCTGCAGGGGAAAGTCGGGGGTTGGGCTGGAAATTCAGGTAGCATCTAGTGCCTCCTCCTGGACAAGGGAGGAATTTAGCGGACTTACCACTGCCAAGAAACACCTGTGAAACCAGGCAGCTGCGTGGAGGGCGGCCCCAAACCTCCCCAAAACAATCAGCCGTGTTCCAGAATTCTGAGAGTGGGGAGGATCCGTCTTCTGTCTGCAGAACCCGGGATCTCCTAGGAGCCCTTCTCGTGTCTTCCCCGAGTGCCTCCCAGTGCGTGCTGCCGGGGAAATGCGGGGGTTGGGCTGGAAATGCAGGTAGCATCTAGTGACTCCCCCTGGACAAGGGAATTAATTAGCGGACTTCCCCCTGCCAGGGAACACCTCTGACACCAGGCAGATGCTTGGAGGACGGCCCCAAACCTTCCCCACTCAGTCAGCCGTGTTCCGGAATTCTGAGTGTGGGGAGGTTCGGTCATCTGTCTGCAGCACCCGGGATCTGCTAGGAGGCCTTCGCGTGTCTTCCCCGAGTCCCTCCCAGTGCGGGCTGCCGGGGAATTAGGGGGTTGGGCTGGAAATACAGGTAGCATCTAGTGCCTCCCTCTGGACAGGGGAGGTAATTAGCGTACTTCCCCCTGCCGGGGAACACCTGTGACACCAGGCAGCCTCGTGGAGGACGGCCCCAAACCTCCCCCACACAGTCAGCCGTGTTCCGGAATTCTGAGTGTGGGGAGGTTCCGTCATCTGTCTGCAGCACCCGGGGTCTCCTAGGAGCCCTTCGCGTATCTTCCCCGAGTCCCTCCCAGTGCGTGATGCCGGTGAAATGCGGCGGTTGGGCTGGAAATGCAGGTAGCATATAGTGCCTCCTCCGGGACAAGGGAGGTATTTAGCGGACTTCCCCCTGCCAAGGAACACCTGTGACCCCAGGCAGCTGCGTGGAGGGCGGCCCCAAATCTCCCCCACACAATCAGCCGTGTTCCGGAATTCTGAGTGTGGGGAGGTTCCGTCTTCTGTCTGCAGCACCCGGGATCTCCTAGGAGCCCTTCGCGTGTCTTCCCCGAGTCCCTCTCAGTGCGGACTGCCGGGGAAAGGCGGGGTATGGGCTGGAAATGCAGGTAGCATCTAGTGCCTCCCCCTGGACAGGAGAGGTAATTAGCGGACTTCCCCCTGCCAGGGAACACGTGTGACACCAGGCAGCTGCGTGGAGGGCGGCCCCAAAAGTCCCCCACAGAGTCAGCCGTGTTCCAGAATTCTGAGTGTGGGGAGGTTCCGTCATCTCTATGTAGCACCCGGGATCTCCTAGGAGCACTTCTCGTGTCTTCCCCGAGTGGTCTCAGTGCGGTCTGCTGGGGAAAGCGGGGGTTTGGCTAGAAATGCAGGTAGCATCCAGTGCCTCCCCCTGGACAAGGGAGGTAATTAGCGGATTTCCCCCTGCCAGGTAACACCTGTGACACCAGGCAGCTGCGTGGAGGGCGGCCCTAAACATCCCACACACAGTCAGCCGTGTTCCGGAATTCTGAGTGTGGGGAGGTTCCATCATCTCTATGCAGCACCCGGGATAACCTAGGAGCCATTCGCGTGTCTTCCCCGAGTCCCTCCCACTGCGGACTGCCGGGGAAAGGCGGGGGTTAGGCTGGAAATGCAGGTAGCATCTAGTGCCTCCCTCTGGACAGGGGAGGTAATTAGCGTACTTCCCCTGCCAGGGAACACCTCTGACACCAGGCAGTTGTGTTGGGGGCGGCCCCGATCCTCCACCACACAGTCAGCAGTGTTCCGTAATTCTGAGAGTTGGAAAGTTCCGTCATCTGTCTGCAGCACCCGGGATCTCCTAGGTGCCTTTCGCGTGTCTTCGACGAGTGCTTCCCAGTGCGGACTGCCGGGGAAAGGCGGGGGTTGGGATGGAAATGCAGGTAGCATCTAGTGCCTCCCCCTGGACAGGGGACGAAATTAGCGGATTTCCCCTCACAGGGAACACCTGTGACACCAGGCAGCTGCGTTGAGGGCGGCCCCAAACCTCCCCCACACAGCCAGGATTGTTCCGAATTCTGAGTGTGGGGAGGTTCCGTCTTCTGTCTGCAGCACCCGGGATCTCCTAGGAGCCCTTCGCGTGTCTTCCCCAAGTCCCTCCCAGTGCGGGCTGCCGGGGAATGAGGGGGTTGGGCTGGAAATGCAGGTAGCATCTAGTGCCTCCCTCTGGACAGGGGAGGTAATTAGCGTACTTCCCCCTGCCAGGGAACACCTGTGACACCAGGCAGCCTCATGGAGGGCGGCCCCAAACCTCCCCCACACAGTCAGCCGTGTTCCGGAATTCTGAGTGTGGGGAGGTTCCGTCATCTGTCTGCAGCACCCGGGGTCTCCTAGGAGCCCTTCGCGTATCTTCCCCGAGTCCCTCCCAGTGCGGGATGCCGGGGAAAGGCGGGGGGTGGGATGGAAATGCAGGTAGAATCTAGTGCCTCCTCCTGGACAAGGGAGGTATTTAGCGGACTTCCCCCTGCCAAGGAACACCTGTGACCCCAGGCAGCTGCGTGGAGGGCGGCCCCAAATCTCCCCCACACAATCAGCCGTGTTCCGGAATTCTGAGTGTGGGGAGGTTCCGTCTTCTGTCTGCAGCACCCGGGATCTCCAAGGAGCCCTTCTCGTGTCTTCCCCGAGTAGTCCCAATGCGGGCTGCAGGGGAAAGTCGGGGGTTGGGCTGGAAATTCAGGTAGCATCTAGTGCCTCCTCCTGGACAAGGGAGGAATTTAGCGGACTTACCACTGCCAAGAAACACCTGTGAAACCAGGCAGCTGCGTGGAGGGCGGCCCCAAACCTCCCCAAAACAATCAGCCGTGTTCCAGAATTCTGAGAGTGGGGAGGATCCGTCTTCTGTCTGCAGAACCCGGGATCTCCTAGGAGCCCTTCTCGTGTCTTCCCCGAGTGCCTCCCAGTGCGTGCTGCCGGGGAAATGCGGGGGTTGGGCTGGAAATGCAGGTAGCATCTAGTGACTCCCCCTGGACAAGGGAATTAATTAGCGGACTTCCCCCTGCCAGGGAACACCTCTGACACCAGGCAGCTGCTTGGAGGACGGCCCCAAACCTTCCCCACTCAGTCAGCCGTGTTCCGGAATTCTGAGTGTGGGGAGGTTCGGTCATCTGTCTGCAGCACCCGGGATCTGCTAGGAGGCCTTCGCGTGTCTTCCCCGAGTCCCTCCCAGTGCGGGCTGCCGGGGAATGAGGGGGTTGGGCTGGAAATACAGGTAGCATCTAGTGCCTCCCTCTGGACAGGGGAGGTAATTAGCGTACTTCCCCCTGCCGGGGAACACCTGTGACACCAGGCAGCCTCGTGGAGGACGGCCCCAAACCTCCCCCACACAGTCAGCCGTGTTCCGGAATTCTGAGTGTGGGGAGGTTCCGTCATCTGTCTGCAGCACCCGGGGTCTCCTAGGAGCCCTTCGCGTATCTTCCCCGAGTCCCTCCCAGTGCGGGATGCCGGGGAAAGGCGGGGGTTGGGCTGGAAATGCAGGTAGCATATAGTGCCTCCTCCTGGACAAGGGAGGTATTTAGCGGACTTCCCCCTGCCAAGGAACACCTGTGACCCCAGGCAGCTGCGTGGAGGGCGGCCCCAAATCTCCCCCACACAATCAGCCGTGTTCCGGAATTCTGAGTGTGGGGAGGTTCCGTCTTCTGTCTGCAGCACCCGGGATCTCCTAGGAGCACTTCGCGTGTCTTCCCCGAGTCCCTCTCAGTGCGGACTGCCGGGGAAAGGCGGGGTTTGGGCTGGAAATGCAGGTAGCATCTAGTGCCACCCCCTGGACAGGGGAGGTAATTAGCGGACTTCCCCCTGCCAGGGAACACGTGTGACACCAGGCAGCTGCGTGGAGGGCGGCCCCAAAACTCTCCCACAGAGTCAGCCGTGTTCCAGAATTCTGAGTGTGGGGAGGTTCCGTCATCTCTATGTAGCACCCGGGATCTCCTAGGAGCCCTTCTCGTGTCTTCCCCGAGTGGTCCCAGTGCGGTCTGCTGGGGAAAGGCGGGGGTTTGGCTAGAAATGCTGAAGCATCCAGTGCCTCCCCCTGGACAAGGGAGGTAATTAGCGGATTTCCCCCTGCCAGGGAACACCTGTGACACCAGGCAGATGCGTGGAGGGCGGCCCTAAACATCCCACACACAGTCAGCCGTGTTCCGGAATTCTGAGTGTGGGGAGGTTCCATCATCTCTATGCAGCACCCGGGATAACCTAGGAGCCATTCCCGTGTCTTCCCCGAGTCCCTCCCAGTGCGGACTGCCGGGGAAAGGCGGGGGTTAGGCTGGAAATGCAGGTAGAATCTAGTGCCTCCCTCTGGACAGGGGAGGTAATTAGCGTACTTCCCCTGCCAGGGAACACCTCTGACACCAGGCAGCTGTGTTGGGGGCGGCCCCGATCCTCCACCACACAGTCAGCAGTGTTCCGTAATTCTGAGAGTTGGAAAGTTCCGTCATCTGTCTGCAGCACCCGGGATCTCCTAGGAGCCCTTCGCGTGTCTTCCCCAAGTCCCTCCCAGTGCGGGCTGCTGGGGAATGAGGGGGTTGGGCTGGAAATGCAGGTAGCATCTAGTGCCTCCCTCTGGACAGGGGAGGTAATTAGCGTACTTCCCCCTGCCAGGGAACACCTGTGACACCAGGCAGCCTCGTGGAGGACGGCCCCAAACCTCCCCCACACAGTCAGCCGTGTTCCGGAATTCAGAGTGTGGGTAGGTTCCGTCATCTGTCTGCAGCACCCGGGATCTCTTTTGAGCCATTCGCGTGACTTCCCCGAGTGCCTCCCAGTGCGGTCTGCCGGGGAGAGTCGGGGGTTGGGCTGGAAATGCAGGTAGAATCTAGTGCCTCACCGTGGAAAGGGGAGGTAATTAGCGGACATCACCCTGCCAGGGAACACGTGTGACACCAGGCAGCTGCGTGGAGGGCGGCCCCAAACCTCCCCCACAGAGTCAGCCGTGTTCCAGAATTCTGAGTGTGGGGAGGTTCCGTTATCTCTATGTAGCACCCGGGATCTCCTAGGAGCCCTTCTCGTGTCTTCCCCGAGTGGTCCCAGTGAGGGCTGCCGGGGAAAGTCGGGGCTTGGGCTGGAAATTCAGGTAGCATCTAGTGCCTCCTCCTGGACAAGGGAGGTATTTAGCGGACTTACCACTGCCAAGAAACACCTGTGACCCCAGGCAGCTGCGTGGAGGGCGGCCCCAAACCTCCCCCACACAGTCAGCCGTGTTCCGGAATTCTCAGTTTGGGGAGGTTTCGTCTTCTGTCTGCAGCACCCGGGATCACCTAGGAGCCCTTCGCGTGTATTTCCCGAGTCCCTCCCAGTGCGGGATGCCGGGGAAATACGGGGGTAGGGCTGGAAATGCAGGTACCATCTACTGCCTCCCCCTGGACAGGGGAGGTAATTAGCGGACTTCCCCCTGTCCGGGAACACCTGTGACACAAGGAAGCTGCGTGGAGGGCGGCCCCGAATCTCCCCCACACAATCAGCCGTGTTCCGGAATTCTGAGTGCGGGGAGGTTCCGTCATCTGTCTGCAGCACCCGGGATCTCCTAGGAGCCCTTCGCGTGTCTTCCCCGAGTCCCTCCCAGTGCGGGCTGCCGGAGAATGAGGGGGTTGGGCTGGAAATGCAGGTAGCATTAGTGCCTCCCCCTGGATAGGGGAGGAAATTAGCGGATTTCTCCTGACAGGGAACACCTGTGACACCAGGCAGCTGCGTTGAGGGCAGCCCCAAACCTCCCCCACACAGTCAGCCGTGTTCCGGAATTCTGAGTGTGGGGAGGTTCCGTCATCTGTCTGCAGCACCCGGGGTCTCCTAGGAGCCCTTCGCCTATCTTCCCCGAGTCCCTCCCAGTGCGTGATGCCGGTGAAATGCGGCGGTTGGGCTGGAAATGCAGGTAGCATATAGTGCCTCCTCCGGGACAAGGGAGGTATTTAGCGGACTTCCCCCTGCCAAGGAACACCTGTGACCCCAGGCAGCTGCGTGGAGGGCGGCCCCAAATCTCCCCCACACAATCAGCCGTGTTCCGGAATTCTGAGTGTGGGGAGGTTCCGTCTTCTGTCTGCAGCACCCGGGATCTCCTAGGAGCCCTTCGCGTGACTTCCCCGAGTCCTTCTCAGTGCGGACTGCCGGGGAAAGGCGGGGTTTGGGCTGGAAATGCAGGTAGCATCTAGTGCCTCCCCCTGGACAGGGGAGGTAATTAGCGGACTTCCCCCTGCCAGGGAACACGTGTGACATCAGGCAGCTGCGTGGAGGGCGGCCCCTAAACTCCCCCACAGAGTCAGCCGTGTTCCAGAATTCTGAGTGTGGGGAGGTTCCGTCATCTCTATGTAGCACCCGGGATCTCCTAGGAGCACTTCTCGTGTCTTCCCCGAGTGGTCTCAGTGCGGTCTGCTGGGGAAAGGCGGGGGTTTGGCTAGAAATGCAGGTAGCATCCAGTGCCTCCACCTGGACAAGGGAGGTAATTAGCGGATTTCCCCCTGCCAGGGAACACCTGTGACACCAGGCAGCTGCGTGGAGGGCGGCCCTAAACATCCCACACACAGTCAGCCGTGTTCCGGAATTCTGAGTGTGGGGAGGTTCCGTCTTCTGTCTGCAGCACCCGGGATCTCCTAGGAGCCCTTCGCGTGACTTCCCCGAGTCCCTCCCAGTGCGGGCTGCCGGGGAATGAGGGGGTTGGGCTGCAAATGCAGGTAGCATCTAGTGCCTCCCTCTGGACAGGGGAGGTAATTAGCGTACTTCCCCCTGCCAGGGAACATCTGTGACACCAGGCAGCCTCATGGAGGACGGCCCCAAACCTCCCCCACACAGTCAGCCGTGTTCCGGAATTCTGAGTGTGGGGAGGTTCCGTCATCTGTCTGCAGCACCCGGGGTCTCCTAGGAGCCCTTCGCGTATCTTCCCCTAGTCCCTCCCAGTGCGGGATGCCGGGGAAAGGCGGGGGTTGGGCTGGAAATGCAGGTAGAATCTAGTGCCTCCCCCTGGACAGGGGAGGTAATTAGCGGAATTCCCCCTGCCAGTGAACACCTGTGAAACCAGGCAGCTGCGTGCAGGGCGGCCCCGAACCTCCACAACACATCAGAAGTGTTCCGGAATGCTGAGTGTTGGGAGGTACGGTCCTCTGTCTGCAGCACCCGGGATCTCTTTTGAGCCCTTCGCGTGACTTCCCCGAGTGCCTCCCAGTGCGGTCTGCCGGGGAAAGGCGGGGTTTGGGCTGGAAATGCAGGTAGCATCTAGTGCCACCCCCTGGACAGGGGAGGTAATTAGCGGACTTCCCCCTGCCAGGGAACACGTGTGACACCAGGCAGCTGCGTGGAGGGCGGCCCCAAAACTCCCCCACAGAGTCAGCCGTGTTCCAGAATTCTGAGTGTGGGGAGGTTCCGTCATCTCTATGTAGCACCCGGGATCTCCTAGGAGCCCTTCTCGTGTCTTCCCCGAGTGGTCCCAGTGCGGTCTGCTGGGGAAAGGCGGGGTTTGGCTAGAAATGCAGGTAGCATCCAGTGCCTCCCCCTGGACAAGGGAGGTAATTAGCGGATTTCCCCCTGCCAGGGAACACCTGTGACACCAGGCAGCTGCGTGGAGGGCGGCCCTAAACATCCCACACACAGTCAGCCGTGTTCCGGAATTCTGAGTGTGGGGAGGTTCCATCATCTCTATGCAGCACCCGGGATAACCTAGGAGCCATTCGCGTGTCTTCCCCGAGTCCCTCCCAGTGCGGACTGCCGGGGAAAGGCGGGGGTTAGGCTGGAAATGCAGGTAGAATCTAGTGCCTCCCTCTGGACAGGGGAGGTAATTAGCGTACTTCCCCTGCCAGGGAACACCTCTGACACCAGGCAGCTGTGTTGGGGGCGGCCCCGATCCTCCACCACACAGTCAGCAGTGTTCCGTAATTCTGAGAGTTGGAAAGTTCCGTCATCTGTCTGCAGCACCCGGGATCTCCTAGGAGCCCTTCGCGTGTCTTCCCCAAGTCCCTCCCAGTGCGGCTGCTGTGGAATGAGGGGGTTGGGCTGGAAATGCAGGTAGCATCTAGTGCCTCCCTCTGGACAGGGGAGGAAATTAGCGTACTTCCCCCTGCCAGGGAACACCTGTGACACCAGGCAGCCTCGTGGAGGACGGCCCCAAACCTCCCCCACACAGTCAGCCGTGTTCCGGAATTCTGAGTGTAGGGAGGTTCCGTCATCTGTCTGCAGCACCCGGGATCTCTTTTGAGCCATTCGCGTGACTTCCCCGAGTGCCTCCCAGTGCGGTCTGCCGGGGAAAGTCGGGGGTTGGGCTGGAAATGCAGGTAGAATCTAGTGCCTCACCGTGGAAAGGGGAGGTAATTAGCGGACATCACCCTGCCAGGGAACACGTGTGACACCAGGCAGCTGCGTGGAGGGCGGCCCCAAAACTCCCCCACAGAGTCAGCCGTGTTCCAGAATTCTGAGTGTGGGGAGGTTCCGTTATCTCTATGTAGCACCCGGGATCTCCTAGGAGCCCTTCTCGTGTCTTCCCCGAGTGGTCCCAGTGAGGGTTGCCGGGGAAAGGCGGGGCTTGGGCTGGAAATTCAGGTAGCATCTAGTGCCTCCTCCTGGACAAGGGAGGTATTTAGCGGACTTACCACTGCCAAGAAACACCTGTGACCCCAGGCAGCTGCTTGGAGGGCGGCCCCAAACCTCCCCCACACAGTCAGCCGTGTTCCGGAATTCTCAGTTTGGGGAGGTTTCGTCTTCTGTCTGCAGCACCCGGGATCACCTAGGAGCCCTTCGCGTGTATTTCCCGAGTCCCTCCCAGTGCGGGATGCCGGGGAAATACGGGGGTAGGGCTGGAAATGCAGGTACCATCTAGTGCCTCCCCCTGGACAGGGGAGGTAATTAGCGGACTTCCCCCTGTCCGGGAACACCTGTGACACAAGGAAGCTGCGTGGAGGGCGGCCCCGAATCTCCCCCACACAATCAGCCGTGTTCCGGAATTCTGAGTGCGGGGAGGTTCCGTCATCTGTCTGCAGCACCCGGGATCTCCTAGGAGCCCTTCGCGTGTCTTCCCCGAGTCCCTCCCAGTGCGGGCTGCCGGAGAATGAGGGGGTTGGGCTGGAAATGCAGGTACATCTAGTGCCTCCCTCTGGACAGGGGAGGTAATTAGCGTACTTCCCCCTGCCAGGGAACACCTGTGACACCAGGCAGCCTCGTGGAGGACGGCCCCAAACCTCCCCCACACAGTCAGCCGTGTTCCGGAATTCTGAGTGTGGGGAGGTTCCGTCATCTGTCTGCAGCACCCGGGGTCTCCTAGGAGCCTTTCGCGTATCTTCCCCGAGTCCCTCCCAGTGCGGGATGCTGGGGAAAGGCGGGGGTTGGGCTGGAAATGCAGGTAGCATCTAGTGCCTCCTCCTGGACAAGGGAGGTATTTAGCGGACTTCCCCCTGCCAAGGAACACCTGTGACCCCAGGCAGCTGCGTGGAGGGCGGCCCCAAATCTCCCCCACACAATCAGCCGTGTTCCGGAATGCTGAGTGTGGGGAGGTTCCGTCTTCTGTCTGCAGCACCCGGGATCTCCTAAGAGCAATTCGCGTGTCTTCCCCGAGTCCCTCTCTGTGCGGACTGCCGGGGAAAGGCGGGGTATGGGCTGGAAATGCAGGTAGCATCTAGTGCCTCCCCCTGGACAGGGGAGGTAATTAGCGGACTTCCCCCTGCCAGTGAACACCTGTGAAACCAGGCAGCTGCGGGCAGGGCGGCCCCGAACCTCCACAACACATCAGAAGTGTTCCGGAATGCTGAGTGTTGGGAGGTACGGTCATCTGTCTGCAGCACCCGGGATCTCTTTTGAGCCATTCGCGTGACTTCCCCGAGTGCCTCCCAGTGCGGTCAGCCGGGGAAAGTCGGGGGTTGGGCTGGAAATGCAGGTAGAATCTAGTGCCTCACCCTGGAAAGGGGAGGTAATTAGCGGACATCACCCTGTCAGGGAACACGTGTGACACCAGGCAGCTGCGTGGAGGGCGGCCCCAAAACTCCCCCACAGAGTCAGCCGTGTTCCAGAATTCTGAGTGTGGGGAGGATCCGTCTTCTGTCTGCAGGACCCGGGATCTCCTAGGAGCCCTTCTCGTGTCTTCCCCAAGTGCCTCCCAGTGCGGGCTGCCGGGGAAATGCGGGGGTTGGGATGGAAATGCAGGTAGCATCTAGTGACTCCCCCTGGACAGGGGAATTAATTAGCGGACTTCACACTGCCAGGGAACACCTGTGACACCAGGCAGCCTCGTGGAGGACGGCCCCAAACCTCCCCCACACAGTCAGCCGTGTTACGGAATTCTGAGTGTGGGGAGGTTCCGTCATCTGTCTGCAGCACCCGGGGTCCCCTAGGAGCACTTCGCGTATCTTCCCCGAGTCCCTCCCAGTGCGGGATGCCGGGGAAAGGTGGGGGTTGGGCTG
This sequence comes from Camelus ferus, assembly GCF_009834535.1. NCBI lineage: Eukaryota > Metazoa > Chordata > Mammalia > Artiodactyla > Camelidae > Camelus > Camelus ferus. The sequence goes on from NC_045726.1 coordinate 1,791,993, forward strand.
GAAATGCAGGTAGCATCTAGTGCCTCCTCCTGGACAAGGGAGGTATTTAGCGGACTTCCCCCTGCCAAGGAACACCAGTGACCCCAGGCAGCTGCGTGGAGGGCGGCCCCAAATCTCCCCCACACAATCAGCCGTGTTCCGGAATTCTGAGTGTGGGGAGGTTCCGTCTTCTGTCTGCAGCACCCGGGATCTCCTAGGAGCACTTCGCGTGTCTTCCCCGAGTCCCTCTCAGTGCGGACTGCCGGGGAAAGGCGGGGTATGGGCTGGAAATGCAGGTAGCATCTAGTGCCTCCCCCTGGACAGGGGAGGTAATTAGCGGACTTCCCCCTGCCAGTGAACACCTGTGAAACCAGGCAGCTGCGTGCAGGGCGGCCCCGAACCTCCACAACACATCAGAAGTGTTCCGGAATGCTGAGTGTTGGGAGGTACGGTCATCTGTCTGCAGCACCCGGGATCTCTTTGAGCCCTTCGCGTGACTTCCCCGAGTGCCTCCCAGTGCGGTCTGCCGGGGAAAGTCGGGGGATGGGCTAGAAATGCAGGTAGAATCTAGTGCCTCACCCTGGAAAGGGGAGGTAATTAGCGGACATCACCCTGCCAGGGAACACGTGTGACACCAGGCAGCTGCGTGGAGGGCGGCCCCAAAACTCCCCCACAGAGTCAGCCGTGTTCCAGAATTCTGAGTGTGGGGAGGTTCCGTCATCTCTATGTAGCACCCGGGATCTCCTAGGAGCCCTTCTCGTGTCTTCCCCGAGTGGTCCCAGTGAGGGCTGCCGGGGAAAGGCGGGGGTTGGGATGGAAATTCAGGAAGAATCTAGTGCCTCCTCCTGGACAAGGGAGGTATTTAGCGGACTTACCACTGCCAAGAAACACCTGTGACACCAGGCCACTTCGTGGAGGGCGGCCCCAAACCTCCCCAAAACAATCAACCGTGATCCAGAATTCTGAGTGTGGGGAGGATCCGTCTTCTGTCTGCAGGACCCGGGATCTCCTAGGAGCCCTTCTCGTGTCTTCCCCGAGTGCCTCCCAGTGCGGGCTGCCGGGGAAATGCGGGGGTTGGGCTGGAAATGCAGGTAGCATCTAGTGACTCCCCCTGGACAGGGGAATTAATTAGCGGACTTCACACTGCCAGGGAACACCTGTGACCCCAGGCAGCTGCTTGGAGGGCGTCCCCAAACCTTCCCCACACAATCAGCCGTGTTCCGGAATTCTGAGTGTGGGGAGGTTCCGTCTTCTGTCTGCAGCACCCGGGATCTCCTAGGAGCCCTTTGCGTGTCTTCCCCGAGTCCCTCTCAGTGCGGACTGCCGGGGAAAGGCGGGGTTTGGGCTGGAAATGCAGGTAGCATCTAATGCCTCCCCCTGGACAGGGGAGGTAATTAGCGGACTTCCCCTTGCCAGGGAACACCTGTGACACCAGGCAGCCTCGTAGAGGACGGCCCCAAACCTCCCCCACAGAGTCAGCCGTGTTCCGGAATTCTGAGTGTGGGGAGGTTCCGTCATCTCTATGTAGCACCCGGGATCTCCTAGGAGCCCTTCTCGTGTCTTCCCCGAGTGGTCCCAGTGCGGTCTGCTGGGGAAAGGCGGGGTTTGGCTAGAAATGCAGGTAGCATCCAGTGCCTCCCCCTGGACAAGGGAGGTAATTAGCGGATTTCCCCCTGCCAGGGAACACCTGTGACACCAGGCAGCTGCGTGGAGGGCGGCCCTAAACATCCCACACACAGTCAGCCGTGTTCCGGAATTCTGAGTGTGGGGAGGTTCCATCATCTCTATGCAGCACCCGGGATAACCTAGGAGCCATTCGCGTGTCTTCCCCGAGTCCCTCCCAGTGCGGACTGCCGGGGAAAAGCGGGGGTTAGGCTGGAAATGCAGGTAGCATCTAGTGCCTCCCTCTGGACAGGGGAGGTAATTAGCGTACTTCCCCTGCCAGGGAACACCTCTGACACCAGGCAGCTGTGTTGGGGGCGGCCCCGATCCTCCACCACACAGTCAGCAGTGTTCCGTATTTCTGAGAGTTGGAAAGTTCCGTCATCTGTCTGCAGCACCCGGGATCTCCTAGGAGCCCTTTGCGTGTCTTCCCCAAGTCCCTCCCAGTGCGGGCTGCTGGGGAATGAGGGGGTTGGGCTGGAAATGCAGGTAGCATCTAGTGCCTCCCTCTGGACAGGGGAGGAAATTAGCGTACTTCCCCCTGCCAGGGAACACCTGTGACACCAGGCAGCCTCGTGGAGGACGGCCCCAAACCTCCCCCACACAGTCAGCCGTGTTCCGGAATTCTGAGTGTAGGGAGGTTCCGTCATCTGTCTGCAGCACCCGGGATCTCTTTTGAGCCATTCGCGTGACTTCCCCGAGTGCCTCCCAGTGCGGTCTGCCGGGGAAAGTCGGGGGTTGGGCTGGAAATGCAGGTAGAATCTAGTGCCTCACCGTGGAAAGGGGAGGTAATTAGCGGACATCACCCTGCCAGGGAACACGTGTGACACCAGGCAGCTGCGTGGAGGGCGGCCCCAAAACTCCCCCACAGAGTCAGCCGTGTTCCAGAATTCTGAGTGTGGGGAGGTTCCGTTATCTCTATGTAGCACCTGGGATCTCCTAGGAGCCCTTCTCGTGTCTTCCCCGAGTGGTCCCAGTGAGGGCTGCCGGGGAAAGGCGGGGCTTGGGCTGGAAATTCAGGTAGCATCTAGTGCCTCCTCCTGGACAAGGGAGGTATTTAGCGGACTTACCACTGCCAAGAAACACCTGTGACCCCAGGCAGCTGCGTGGAGGGCGGCCCCAAACCTCCCCCACACAGTCAGCCGTGTTCCGGAATTCTCAGTTTGGGGAGGTTTCGTCTTCTGTCTGCAGCACCCGGGATCACCTAGGAGCCCTTCGCGTGTATTTCCCGAGTCCCTCCCAGTGCGGGATGCCGGGGAAATACGGGGGTAGGGCTGGAAATGCAGGTACCATCTAGTGCCTCCCCCTGGACAGGGGAGGTAATTAGCGGACTTCCCCCTGTCCGGGAACACCTGTGACACAAGGAAGCTGCGTGGAGGGCGGCCCCGAATCTCCCCCACACAATCAGCCGTGTTCCGGAATTCTGAGTGCGGGGAGGTTCCGTCATCTGTCTGCAGCACCCGGGATCTCCTAGGAGCCCTTCGCGTGTCTTCCCCGAGTCCCTCCCAGTGCGGGCTGCCGGAGAATGAGGGGGTTGGGCTGGAAATGCAGGTAGCATTTAGTGCCTCCCCCTGGACAGGGGAGGTAATTAGCGAACTTCCCCCTGCCAGGGAACACCTGTGACAACAGGGAGCTGCGTGGAGGGCGGCCCCGATCCTCCACCACACAGTCAGCAGTGTTCCGGTATTCTGAGTGTTGGGAAGTTCCGTCATCTGTCTGCAGCAACCGGGATCACCTAGGGGCCTTTCGTGTGTCTTCGACGAGTGCTTCCCAGTGCAGGCTGCCGGGGAAAGGCGGGGGTTGGGATGGAAATGCAGGTAGCATCTAGTGCCTCCCCCTGGATAGGGGAGGAAATTAGCGGATTTCTCCTGACAGGGAACACCTGTGACACCAGGCAGCTGCGTTGAGGGCGGCCCCAAACCTCCCCCACACAGTCAGCCGTGTTCCGGAATTCTGAGTGTGGGGAGGTTCCGTCATCTGTCTGCAGCACCCGGGGTCTCCTAGGAGCCCTTCGCCTATCTTCCCCGAGTCCCTCCCAGTGCGTGATGCCAGTGAAATGCGGCGGTTGGGCTGGAAATGCAGGTAGCATATAGTGCCTCCTCCGGGACAAGGGAGGTATTTAGCGGACTTCCCCCTGCCAAGGAACACCTGTGACCCCAGGCAGCTGCGTGGAGGGCGGCCCCAAATCTCCCCCACACAATCAGCCGTGTTCCGGAATTCTGAGTGTGGGGAGGTTCCGTCTTCTGTCTGCAGCACCCGGGATCTCCTAGGAGCCCTTCGCGTGACTTCCCCGAGTCCCTCTCAGTGCGGACTGCCGGGGAAAGGCGGGGTTTGGGCTGGAAATGCAGGTAGCATCTAGTGCCTCCCCCTGGACAGGGGAGGTAATTAGCGGAATTCCCCCTGCCAGGGAACACGTGTGACACCAGGCAGCTGCGTGGAGGGCGGCCCCAAAACTCCCCCACAGAGTCAGCCGTGTTCCAGAATTCTGAGTGTGGGGAGGTTCCGTCATCTCTATGTAGCACCCGGGATCTCCTAGGAGCACTTCTCGTGTCTTCCCCGAGTGGTCTCAGTGCGGTCTGCTGGGGAAAGGCGGGGGTTTGGCTAGAAATGCAGGTAGCATCCAGTGCCTCCACCTGGACAAGGGAGGTAATTAGCGGAATTCCCCCTGCCAGGGAACACCTGTGACACCAGGCAGCTGCGTGGAGGGCGGCCCTAAACATCCCACACACAGTCAGCCGTGTTCCGGAATTCTGAGTGTGGGGAGGTTCCATCATCTCTATGCAGCACCCGGGATAACCTAGGAGCCATTCGCGTGTCTTCCCCGATTCCCTCCCAGTGCGGACTGCCGGGGAAAGGCGGGGGTTAGGCTGGAAATGCAGGTAGCATCTAGTGCCTCCCTATGGACAGGGGAAGTAATTAGCGTACTTCCCCTGCCAGGGAACACCTCTGACACCAGGCAGTTGTGTTGGGGGCGGCCCCGAACCTCCACCACACAGTCAGCAGTGTTCCGTAATTCTGAGAGTTGGAAAGTTCCGTCATCTGTCTGCAGCACCCGGGATCTCCTAGGTGCCTTTCGCGTGTCTTCGACGAGTTTTTTCCCAGTGCGGGCTGCCGGGGAAAGGCGGGGGTTGGGATGGAAATGCAGGTAGCATCTAGTGCCTCCCCCTGGACAGGGGAGGAAATTAGCGGATTTCCCCCTGCCAGGGAACACCTGTGACACCAGGCAGCTGCGTGGAGGGCGGCCCCAAACCTCCCCCACACAGCCAGGATTGTTCCGAATTCTGAGTGTGGGGAGGTTCCGTCTTCTGTCTGCAGCACCCGGGATCTCCTAGGAGCCCTTCACTTGTCTTCCCCGAGTCCCTCCCAGTGCGGGCTGCCGGGGAATGAGGGGGTTGGGCTGCAAATGCAGGTAGCATCTAGTGCCTCCCTCTGGACAGGGGAGGTAATTAGCGTACTTCCCCCTGCCAGGGAACATCTGTGACACCAGGCAGCCTCATGGAGGACGGCCCCAAACCTCCCCCACACAGTCAGCCGTGTTCCGGAATTCTGAAGGTGGGGAGGTTCCGTCATCTGTCTGCAGCACCCGGGGTCTCCTAGGAGCCCTTCGCGTATCTTCCCCTAGTCCCTCCCAGTGTGGGATGCCGGGGAAAGGCGGGGGTTGGGCTGGAAATGCAGGTAGAATCTAGTGCCTCCCCCTGGACAGGGGAGGTAATTAGCGGACTTCCCCCTGCCAGTGAACACCTGTGAAACCAGGCAGCTGCGTGCAGGGCGGCCCCAAAACTCCCCCACAGAGTCAGCCGTGTTCCAGAATTCTGAGTGTGGGGAGGTTCCGTTATCTCTATGTAGCACCCGGGATCTCCTAGGAGCCCTTCTCGTGTCTTCCCCGAGTGGTCCCAGTGAGGGCTGCCGGGGAAAGGCGGGGCTTGGGCTGGAAATTCAGGTAGCATCTAGTGCCTCCTCCTGGACAAGGGAGGTATTTAGCGGACTTACCACTGCCAAGAAACACCTGTGACCCCAGGCAGCTGCGTGGAGGGCGGCCCCAAACCTCCCCCACACAGTCAGCCGTGTTCCGGAATTCTCAGTTTGGGGAGGTTTCGTCTTCTGTCTGCAGCACCCGTTATCACCTAGGAGCCCTTCGCGTGTATTTTCCGAGGCCCTCCCAGTGCGGGATGCCGGGGAAATAAGGGGGTAGGGCTGAAAATGCAGGTACCATCTAGTGCCTCCCCCTGGACAGGGGAGGTAATTAGCGGACTTCCCCCTGTCCGGGAACACCTGTGACACAAGGAAGCTGCGTGGAGGGCGGCCCCGAATCTCCCCCACACAATCAGCCGTGTTCCGGAATTCTGAGTGCGGGGAGGTTCCGTCATCTGTCTGCAGCACCCGGGATCTCCTAGGAGCCCTTCGCGTGTCTTCCCCGAGTCCCTCCCAGTGCGGGCTGCCGGAGAATGAGGGGGTTGGGCTGGAAATGCAGGTAGCATCTAGTGCCTCCCTCTGGACAGGGGAGGTAATTAGCGTAATTCCCCCTGCCAGGGAACACCTGTGACACCAGGCAGCCTCGTGGAGGACGGCCCCAAACCTCCCCCACACAGTCAGCCGTGTTCCGGAATTCTGAGTGTGGGGAGGTTCCGTCATCTGTCTGCAGAACCCGGGGTCTCCTAGGAGCCTTTCGCGTATCTTCCCCGAGTCCCTCCCAGTGCGGGATGCCGGGGAAAGGCGGGGGTTGGGCTGGAAATGCAGGTAGCATCTAGTGCCTCCTCCTGGACAAGGGAGGTATTTAGCGGTCTTCCCCCTGCCAAGGAACACCTGTGACCCCAGGCAGCTGCGTGGAGGGCGGCCCCAAATCTCCCCCACACAATCAGCCGTGTTCCGGAATTCTGAGTGTGGGGAGGTTCCGTCTTCTGTCTGCAGCACCCGGGATCTCCTAGGAGCACTTCGCGTGTCTTCCCCGAGTCCCTCTCAGTGCGGACTGCCGGGGAAAGGCGGGGTATGGGCTGGAAATGCAGGTAGCATCTAGTGCCTCCCCCTGGACAGGGGAGGTAATTAGCGGACTTCCCCCTGCCAGTGAACACCTGTGAAACCAGGCAGCTGCGTGCAGGGCGGCCCCGAACCTCCACAACACATCAGAAGTGTTCCGGAATGCTGAGTGTTGGGAGGTACGGTCATCTGTCTGCAGCACCCGGGATCTCTTTTGAGCCATTCGCGTGACTTCCCCGAGTGCCTCCCAGTGCGGTCAGCCGGGGAAAGTCGGGGGTTGGGCTGGAAATGCAGGTAGAATCTAGTGCCTCACCCTGGAAAGGGGAGGTAATTAGCGGACATCACCCTGTCAGGGAACACGTGTGACACCAGGCAGCTGCGTGGAGGGCGGCCCCAAAACACCCCCACAGAGTCAGCCGTGTTCCAGAATTCTGAGTGTTGGGAGGATCCGTCTTCTGTCTGCAGGACCCGGGATCTACTAGGAGCCCTTCTCGTGTCTTCCCCGAGTGCCTCCCAGTGCGGGCTGCCGGGGAAATGCGGGGGTTGGGCTGGAAATGCAGGTAGCATCTAGTGACTCCCCCTGGACAGGGGAATTAATTAGCGGACTTCACACTGCCAGGGAACACCTGTGACACCAGGCAGCCTCGTGGAGGACGGCCCCAAACCTCCCCCACACAGTCAGCCGTGTTACGGAATTCTGAGTGTGGGGAGGTTCCGTCATCTGTCTGCAGCACCCTGGGTCTCCTAGGAGCACTTCGCGTATCTTCCCCGATTCCCTCCCAGTGCGGGATGCCGGGGAAAGGCGGGGGTTGTGCTGGAAATGCAGGTAGCATCTAGTGCCTCCTCCTGGACAAGGGAGGTATTTAGCGGACTTCCCCCTGCCAAGGAACACCAGTGAACCCAGGCAGCTGCGTGGAGGGCGGCCCCAAATCTCCACCACACAATCAGCCGTGTTCCGGAATTCTGAGTGTGGGGAGGTTCCGTCTTCTGTCTGCAGCACCCAGGATCTCCTAGGAGCACTTCGCGTGTCTTCCCCGAGTCCCTCTCAGTGCGGACTGCCGGGGAAAGGCGGGGTATGGGCTGGAAATGCAGGTAGCATCTAGTGCCTCCCCCTGGACAGGGGAGGTAATTAGCGGACTTCCCCCTGCCAGTGAACACCTGTGAAACCAGGCAGCTGCGTGCAGGGCGACCCCGAACCTCCACAACACATCAGAAGTGTTCCGGAATGCTGAGTGTTGGGAGGTACGGTCATCTGTCTGCAGCACCCGGGATCTCTTTGAGCCCTTCGCGTGACTTCCCCGAGTGCCTCCCAGTGCGGGCTGCCGGGGAAATGCGGGGGTTGGGCTGGAAATGCAGGTAGCATCTAGTGACTCCCCCTGGACAGGGGAATTAATTAGCGGACTTCACACTGCCAGGGAACACCTGTGACCCCAGGCAGCTGCTTGGAGGGCGTCCCCAAACCTCCCCCACACAATCAGCCGTGTTCCGGAATTCTGAGTGTGGGGAGGTTCCGTCTTCTGTCTGCAGCACCCGGGATCTCCTAGGAGCCCTTCGCGTGTCTTCCCCGAGTCCCTCTCAGTGCGGACTGCCGGGGAAAGGCGGGGTTTGGGCTGGAAATGCAGGTAGCATCTAGTGCCTCCCCCTGGACAGGGGAGGTAATTAGCGGACTTCCCCTTGCCAGGGAACACCTGTGACACCAGGCAGCCTCGTAGAGGACGGCCCCAAACCTCCCCCACAGAGTCAGCCGTGTTCCGGAATTCTGAGTGTGGGGAGGTTCCGTCATCTCTATGTAGCACCCGGGATCTCCTAGGAGCCCTTCTCGTGTCTTCCCCGAGTGGTCCCAGTGCGGTCTGCTGGGGAAAGGCGGGGTTTCGCTAGAAATGCAGGTAGCATCCAGTGCCTCCCCCTGGACAAGGGAGGTAATTAGCGGATTTCCCCCTGCCAGGGAACACCTGTGACACCAGGCAGCTGCGTGGAGGGCGGCCCTAAACATCCCACACACAGTCAGCCGTGTTCCGGAATTCTGAGTGTGGGGAGGTTCCATCATCTCTATGCAGCACCCGGGATAACCTAGGAGCCATTCGCGTGTCTTCCCCGAGTCCCTCCCAGTGCGGACTGCCGGGGAAAGGCGGGGGTTAGGCTGGAAATGCAGGTAGCATCTAGTGCCTCCCTCTGGACATGGGAGGTAATTAGCGTACTTCCCCTGCCAGGGAACACCTCTGACACCAGGCAGCTGTGTTGGGGGCGGCCCCGATCCTCCACCACACAGTCAGCAGTGTTCCGTAATTCTGAGAGTTGGAAAGTTCCGTCATCTGTCTGCAGCACCCGGGATCTCCTAGGAGCCCTTCGCGTGTCTTCCCCAAGTCCCTCCCAGTGCGGGCTGCTGGGGAATGAGGGGGTTGGGCTGGAAATGCAGGTAGCATCTAGTGCCTCCCTCTGGACAGGGGAGGAAATTAGCGTACTTCCCCCTGCCAGGGAACACCTGTGACACCAGGCAGCCTCGTGGAGGACGGCCCCAAACCTCCCCCACACAGTCAGCCGTGTTCCGGAATTCTGAGTGTGGGGAGGTTCCGTCATCTGTCTGCAGCACCCGGGATCTCTTTTGAGCCATTCGCGTGACTTCCCGAGTGCCTCCCGGTGCGGTCTGCCGGGGAAAGTCGGGGGGTTGGGCTGGAAATGCAGGTAGAATCTAGTGCCTCACCGTGGAAAGGGGAGGTAATTAGCGGACATCACCCTGCCAGGGAACACGTGTGACACCAGGCAGCTGCGTGGAGGGCGGCCCCAAAACTCCCCCACAGAGTCAGCCGTGTTCCAGAATTCTGAGTGTGGGGAGGTTCCGTTATCTCTATGTAGCACCCGGGATCTCCTAGGAGCCCTTCTCGTGTCTTCCCCGAGTGGTCCCAGTGAGGGCTGCCGGGGAAAGGCGGGGCTTGGGCTGGAAATTCAGGTAGCATCTAGTGCCTCCTCCTGGACAAGGGAGGTATTTAGCGGACTTACCACTGCCAAGAAACACCTGTGACCCCAGGCAGCTGCGTGGAGGGCGGCCCCAAACCTCCCCCACACAGTCAGCCGTGTTCCGGAATTCTCAGTTTGGGGAGGTTTCGTCTTCTGTCTGCAGCACCCGGGATCACCTAGGAGCCCTTCGCGTGTATTTCCCGAGTCCCTCCCAGTGTGGGATGCCGGGGAAATACGGGGGTAGGGCTGGAAATGCAGGTACCATCTAGTGCCTCCCCCTGGACAGGGGAGGTAATTAGCGGACTTCCCCCTGTCCGGGAACACCTGTGACACAAGGAAGCTGCGTGGAGGGCGGCCCCGAATCTCCCCCACACAATCAGCCGTGTTCCGGAATTCTGAGTGCGGGGAGGTTCCGTCATCTGTCTGCAGCACCCGGGATCTCCTAGGAGCCCTTCGCGTGTCTTCCCCGAGTCCCTCCCAGTGCGAGCTGCCGGAGAATGAGGGGGTTGGGCTGGAAATGCAGGTAGCATCTAGTGCCTCCCTCTGGACAGGGGAGGTAATTAGCGTACTTCCCCCTGCCAGGGAACACCTGTGACACCAGGCAGCCTCGTGGAGGACGGCCCCAAACCTCCCCCACACAGTCAGCCGTGTTCCGGAATTCTGAGTGTGGGGAGGTTCCGTCATCTGTCTGCAGCACCCGGGGTCTCCTAGGAGCCTTTCGCGTATCTTCCCCGAGTCCCTCCCAGTGCGGGATGCCGGGGAAAGGCGGGGGTTGGGCTGGAAATGCAGGTAGCATCTAGTGCCTCCTCCTGGACAAGGGAGGTATTTAGCGGACTTCCCCCTGCCAAGGAACACCTGTGACCCCAGGCAGCTGCGTGGAGGGCGGCCCCAAATCTCCCCCACACAATCAGCCGTGTTCCGGAATTCTGAGTGTGGGGAGGTTCCGTCTTCTGTCTGCAGCACCCGGGATCTCCTAGGAGCACTTTGCGTGTCTTCCCCGAGTCCCTCTCAGTGCGGACTGCCGGGGAAAGGCGGGGTATGGGCTGGAAATGCAGGTAGCATCTAGTGCCTCCCCCTGGACAGGGGAGGTAATTAGCGGACTTCCCCCTGCCAGTGAACACCTGTGAAACCAGGCAGCTGCGTGCAGGGCGGCCCCGAACCTCCACAACACATCAGAAGTGTTCCGGAATGCTGAGTGTTGGGAGGTACGGTCATCTGTCTGCAGCACCCGGGATCTCTTTTGAGCCATTCGCGTGACTTCCCCGAGTGCCTCCCAGTGCGGTCAGCCGGGGAAAGTCGGGGGTTCGGCTGGAAATGCAGGTAGAATCTAGTGCCTCACCCTGGAAAGGGGAGGGTAATTAGCGGACATCACCCTGTCAGGGAACACGTGTGACACCAGGCAGCTGCGTGGAGGGCGGCCCCAAAACTCCCCCACAGAGTCAGCCGTGTTCCAGAATTCTGAGTGTGGGGAGGATCCGTCTTCTGTCTGCAGGACCCGGGATCTCCTAGGAGCCCTTCTCGTGTCTTCCCCGAGTGCCTCCCAGTGCGGGCTGCCGGGGAAATGCGGGGGTTGGGCTGGAAATGCAGGTAGCATCTAGTGACTCCCCCCGGACAGGGGAATTAATTAGCGGACTTCACACTGCCAGGGAACACCTGTGACACCAGGCAGCCTCGTGGAGGACGGCCCCAAACCTCCCCCACACAGTCAGCCGTGTTACGGAATTCTGAGTGTGGGGAGGTTCCGTCATCTGTCTGCAGCACCCGGGGTCCCCTAGGAGCACTTCGCGTATCTTCCCCGAGTCCCTCCCAGTGCGGGATGCCGGGGAAAGGCGGGGGTTGGGCTGGAAATGCAGGTAGCATCTAGTGCCTCCCCCTGGACAGGGGAGGTAATTAGCGGACTTCCCCCTGCCAGTGAACACCTGTGAAACCAGGCAGCTGCGTGCAGGGCGGCCCCGAAACTCCACAACACATCAGAAGTGTTCCGGAATGCTGAGTGTTGGGAGGTACGGTCATCTGTCTGCAGCACCCGGGATCTCTTTGAGCCCTTCGCGTGACTTCCCCGAGTGCCTCCCAGTGCGGTCTGCCGGGGAAAGTCGGGGGTTGGGCTAGAAATGCAGGTAGAATCTAGTGCCTCACCCTGGAAAGGGGAGGTAATTAGCGGAAATCACCATGCCAGGGAACACGTGTGACACCACGCAGCTGCGTGGAGGGCGGCCCCAAAACTCCCCCACAGAGTCAGCCGTGTTCCAGAATTCTGAGTGTGGGGAGGTTCCGTCATCTCTATGTAGCACCCGGGATCTCCTAGGAGCCCTTCTCGTGTCTTCCCCGAGTGGTCCCAGTGAGGGCTGCCGGGGAAAGGCGGGGGTTGGGCTGGAAATTCAGGTAGCATCTAGTGCCTCCTCCTGGACAAGGGAGGTATTTAGCGGACTTACCACTGCCAAGAAACACCTGTGACACCAGGCAGCTTCGTGGAGGGCGGCCCCAAACCTCCCCAAAACAATCAACCGTGATCCAGAATTCTGAGTGTGGGGAGGATCCGTCTTCTGTCTGCAGGACCCGGGATCTCCTAGGAGCCCTTCTCGTGTCTTCCCCGAGTGCCTCCCAGTGCGGGCTGCCGGGGAAATGCGGGGGTTGGGCTGGAAATGCAGGTAGCATCTAGTGACTCCCCCTGGACAGGGGAATTAATTAGCGGACTTCCCCCTGCCAAGGAACACCAGTGACCCCAGGCAGCTGCGTGGAGGGCGGCCCCAAATCTCCCCCACACAATCAGCCGTGTTCCGGAATTCTGAGTGTGGGGAGGTTCCGTCTTCTGTCTGCAGCACCCGGGATCTCCTAGGAGCACTTCGCGTGTCTTCCCCGAGTCCCTCTCAGTGCGGACTGCCGGGGAAAGGCGGGGTATGGGCTGGAAATGCAGGTAGCATCTAGTGCCTCCCCTGGACAGGGGAGGTAATTAGCGGACTTCCCCCTGCCAGTGAACACCTGTGAAACCAGGCAGCTGCGTGCAGTGCGGCCCCGAACCTCCACAACACATCAGAAGTGTTCCGGAATGCTGAGTGTTGGGAGGTACGGTCATCTGTCTGCAGCACCCGGGATCTCTTTGAGCCCTTCGCGTGACTTCCCCGAGTGCCTCCCAGTGCGGTCTGCCGGGGAAAGTCGGGGGTTGGGCTAGAAATGCAGGTAGAATCTAGTGCCTCACCCTGGAAAGGGGAGGTAATTAGCGGACATCACCATGCCAGGGAACACGTGTGACACCAGGCAGCTGCGTGGAGGGCGGCCCCAAAACTCCCCCACAGAGTCAGCCGTGTTCCAGAATTCTGAGTGTGGGGAGGTTCCGTCATCTCTATGTAGCACCCGGGATCTCCTAGGAGCCCTTCTCGTGTCTTCCCCGTGTGGTCCCAGTGAGTGCTGCCGGGGAAAGGCGGGGGTTGGGATGGAAATTCAGGTAGCATCTAGTGCCTCCTCCTGGACAAGGGAGGTATTTAGCGGACTTACCACTGCCAAGAAACACCTGTGACACCAGGCAGCTTCGTGGAGGGCGGCCCCAAACCTTCCCCAAAACAATCAACCGTGATCCAGAATTCTGAGTGTGGGGAGGATCCGTCTTCTGTCTGCAGGACCCGGGATCTCCTAGGAGCCCTTCTCGTGTCTTCCCCGAGTGCCTCCCAGTGCGGGCTGCCAAGGAAATGTGGGGGTTGGGCTGGAAATGCAGGTAGCATCTAGTGACTCCCCCTGGACAGGGGAATTAATTAGCGGACTTCACACTGCCAGGGAACACCTGTGACCCCAGGCAGCTGCTTGGAGGGCGTCCCCAAACCTCCCCCACACAATCAGCCGTGTTCCGGAATTCTGAGTGTGGGGAGGTTCCGTCTTCTGTCTGCAGCACCCGGGATCTCCTAGGAGCCCTTCGCGTGTCTTCCCCGAGTCCCTCTCTGTGCGGACTGCCGGGGAAAGGCGGGGTTTGGGCTGGAAATGCAGGTAGCATCTAGTGCCTCCCCCTGGACAGGGGGAGGTAATTAGCGGACTTCCCCTTGCCAGGGAACACCTGTGACACCAGGCAGCCTCGTAGAGGACGGCCCCAAACCTCCCCCACAGAGTCAGCCGTGTTCCGGAATTCTGAGTGTGGGGAGGTTCCGTCATCTGTCTGCAGCACCCGGGATCTCCTAGGAGGCCTTCGCGTGTCTTCCCCGACTGCCTCCCAGTGCGGGCTGCCGGGGAAAGGCGGGGGTTTTCTGGACATGCAGGCAGCATCTAGTGCCTCCCCCTGGACAGGGGAGGTAATTAGCGGACTTCCCCCTGTCCGGGAACACCTGTGACACCAGGCAGCTGCGTGGAGGGCGGCCCCAAACCTCCCCCACACAGTCAGCCGTGTTCCGGAATTCTCAGTTTGGGGAGGTTTCGTCTTCTGTCTGCAGCACCCGGGATCACCTAGGAGCCCTTCGCGTGTCTTTCCCGAGTCCCTCCAGTGCGGGATGCCGGGGAAATACGGGGGTAGGGCTGGAAATGCAGGTAGCATCTAGTGCCTCCCTCTGGACAGGGGAGGTAATTAGCGTACTTCCCCCTGCCGGGGAACACCTGTGACACCAGGAAGCTGCGTGGAGGGCGGCCCCGAATCTCCCCCACACAATCAGCCGTGTTCCGGAATTCTGAGTGCGGGGAGGTTCCGTCATCTGTCTGCAGCATCCGGGATCTCCTAGGAGCCCTTCGCGTGTCTTCCCCGAGTCCCTCCCAGTGCGGGCTGCCGGAGAATGAGGGGGTTGGGCTGGAAATGCAGGTAGCATCTAGTGCCTCCCTCTGGACAGGGGAGGTAATTAGCGTACTTACCCCTGCCAGGGAACACCTGTGACACCAGGCAGCCTCGTGGAGGACGGCCCCAAACCTCCCCTACACAGTCAGCCGTGTTCCGGAATTCTGAGTGTGGGGAGGTTCCGTCATCTGTCTGCAGCACCCGGGGTCTCCTAGGAGCCCTTCGCGTATCTTCCCCGAGTCCCTCCCAGTGCGGGATGCCGGGGAAAGGCGGGGGTTGGGCTGGAAATGCAGGTAGCATCTAGTGCCTCCCCCTGGACAGGGGAGGTAATTAGCGGACTTCCCCCTGCCAGTGAACACCTGTGAAACCAGGCAGCTTCGTGGAGGGCGGCCCCGAAATTTCACCACACAGTCAGCAGTGTTCCAGAATTCTGAGTGTTGGGAGGTTCCGTCATCTGTCTGCAGCACCCGGGATCTCCTAGGAGGCCTTCGCGTGTCTTCCCCGACTGCCTCCCAGTGCGGGCTGCCGGGGAAAGGCGGGGGTTTTGCTGGACATGCAGGCAGCATCTAGTGCCTCACCCTGGACAGGGGAGGTAATTAGCGGACTTCCCCCTGTCCGGGAACACCTGTGACACCAGGCAGCTGCGTGGAGGGCGGCCCGTAAACTCCCCCACACAGTCAGCCGTGTTCCGGAATTCTGAGGGTGGGGAGGTTCCGTCTTCTGTCTGCAGCACCCGGGGTCTCCTAGAAGCCCTTCGCGTGTCTTCCCCGAGTCCCTCCCAGTGCGGGATGCCGGCGAAATGCGGGGGTAGGGATGGAAATGCAGGTAGCATTTAGTGCCTCCCCCTGGATAGGGGAGGTAATTAGCGGACTTCCCCCTGCCAGGGAACACCTGTGACACCAGGGAGCTGCGTGTTGGGCGGCCCGGATACTCCACCACACAGTCAGCAGTGTTCCGGTATTCTGAGTGTTGGGAAATTCCGTCATCTGTCTGCAGCACCCGGGATCACCTAGGTGCCTTTCGCGTGTCTTCGACGAGTGCTTCCCAGTGCGGCCTGCCGGGGAAAGGCGGGGGTTGGGATGGAAATGCAGGTAGCATCTAGTGCCTCCCCCTGGATAGGGGAGGAAATTAGCGGATTTCCCCTGACACGGAACACCTGTGACACCAGGCAGCTGCGTTGAGGGAGGCCCCAAACCTCCCCCACACAGCCAGGCGTGTTCCGGAATTCTGAGTGTGGGGAGGTTCCGTCTTCTGTCTGCAGCACCCGGGATCTCCTAGGAGCCCTTCTCGTGTCTTCCCCGAGTGCCTCCCAGTGCGGGCTGCCGGGGAATGAGGGGGATGAGCTGGAAATGCAGGTAGAATCTAGTGCCTCCCCCTGGACAGGGGAGGTAATTAGCGGACTTCCCCCTGTCCGGGAACACCTGTGACACCAGGCAGCTGCGTGGAGGGAGGCCCCAAACCTCCCCCACACAGTCAGCCGTGTTCCGGAATTCTGAGTGTGGGGAGGTTCCGTCTTCTGTCTGCAGCACCCGGGATCTCCTAGGAGCACTTCGCGTGTCTTCCCCGAGTCCCTCTCAGTGCGGACTGCCGGGGAAAGGCGGGGTATGGGCTGGAAATGCAGGTAGCATCTAGTGCCTCCCCCTGGACAGGGGAGGTAATTAGCGGACTTCCCCCTGACAGTGAACACCTGTGAAACCAGACAGCTGCGTGCAGGGCGGCCCCGAACCTCCACAACACATCAGAAGTGTTCCGGAATGCTGAGTGTTGGGAGGTACGGTCATCTGTCTGCAGCACCCGGGATCTCTTTTGAGCCCTTCGCGTGACTTCCCCGAGTGCCTCCCAGTGCGGTCTGCCGGGGAAAGTCGGGGGTTGGGCTGGAAATGCAGGTAGAATCTAGTGCCTCACCCTGGAAAGGGGAGGTAATTAGCGGACATCACCCTGCCAGGGAACACGTGTGACACCAGGCAGCTGCGTGGAGGGCGGCCCCAAAACTCCCCCACAGAGTCAGCCGTGTTCCAGAATTCTGAGTGTGGGGAGGATCCGTCTTCTGTCTGCAGGACCCGGGATCTCCTAGGAGCCCTTCTCGTGTCTTCCCCGAGTGCTTCCCAGTGCGGGCTGCCGGGGAAATGCGGGGGTTGGGCTGGAAATGCAGGTAGCATCTAGTGACTCCCCCTGGACAGGGGAATTAATTAGCGGACTTCACACTGCCAGGGAACACCTGTGACCCCAGGCAGCTGCTTGGAGGGCGGCCCCAAACCTCCCCCACACAATCAGCCGTGTTCCGGAATTCTGAGGGTGGGGAGGTTCCGTCTTCTGTCTGCAGCACCCGGGATCTCCTAGGAGCCCTTCGCGTGTCTTCCCCGAGTCCCTCCCAGTGCGGGATGCCGGCGAAATGCGGGGGTACGGATGGAAATGCAGGTAGCATTTAGTGCCTCCCCCTGGATAGGGGAGGTAGTTAGCGGACTTCCCCCTGCCAGGGAACACCTGTGACACCAGGGAGCTGCGTGGAGGGCGGCCCCGATCCTCCACCACACAGTCAGCAGTGTTCCGGTATTCTGAGTGTTGGGAAATTCCGTCATCTGTCTGCAGCACCCGGGATCACCTAGGTGCCTTTCGCGTGTCTTCGACGAGTGCTTCCCAGTGCGGGCTGCCGGGGAAAGGCGGGGGTTGTGATGGAAATGCAGGTAGCATCTAGTGCCTCCCCCTGGATAGGGGAGGAAATTAGCGGATTTCCCCTGACAGGGAACACCTGTGACACCAGGCAGCTGCGTTGAGGGAGGCCCCAAACCTCCCCCACACAGCCAGGCGTGTTTCGGAATTCTGAGTGTGGGGAGGTTCCGTCTTCTGTCTGCAGCACCTGGGATCTCCTAGGAGCCCTTCTGGTGTCTTTCCCGAGTGCCTCCCAGTGCGGGCTGCCGGGGAATGAGGGGGATGAGCTGGAAATGCAGGTAGAATCTAGTGACTTCCCCTGGACAGGGGAGGTAATTAGCGGACTTCCCCTTGCCAGGGAACACCTGTGACACCAGGCAGCCTCGTAGAGAACGGCCCCAAACCTCCCCCACACAGTCAGCCGTGTTCCGGAATTCTGAGTGTGGGGAGGTTCCGTCATCTGTCTGCAGCACCCAGGATCTCCTAGGAGGCCTTCGCGTGTCTTCCCCGACTGCCTCCCAGTGCGGGCTGCCGGGGAAAGGCGGGGGTTTTGCTGGACATGCAGGCAGCATCTAGTGCCTCCCCCTGGACAGGGGAGGTAATTAGTGGACTTCCCCCTGTCCGGGAACACCTGTGACACCAGGCAGCTGCGTGGAGGGCGGCCCCAAACCTCCCCCACACAGTCAGCCGTGTTCCGGAATTCTCAGTTTGGGGAGGTTTCGTCTTCTGTCTGCAGCACCCGGGATCACCTAGGAGCCCTTCGCGTGTCTTTCCCGAGTACCTCCCAGTGCGGGATGCAGGGGAAATACGGGGGTAGGGTTGGAAATGCAGGTACCATCTAGTGCCTCCCCCTGGACAGGGGAGGTAATTAGCGGACTTCCCCCTGTCCGGGAACACCTGTGACACCAGGAAGCTGCGTGGAGGGCGGCCCCGAACCTCCCCCACACAATCAGCCGTGTTCCGGAATTCTGAGTGCGGGGAGGTTCCGTCATCTGTCTGCAGCATGCGGGATCTCTTAGGAGCCCTTCGCGTGTCTACCCCGAGTCCCTCCCAGTGCGGGCTGGTGGGGAAATGCGGGGTTTATGGTTAGGATTAGGGTTAGGGTTATGGTTAGGGTTAGGGTTAGGGTTAGGGTTAGGGTTAGGGTTAAGGTTAGGGGTTAGGGTTAGGGTTAGGGTTAGGGTTAGGGTTAGGGTTAGTGTTAGGGTTAGGGTTAGACTCAGGTTTAGACTCAGGGTTAGACTCAGGGTTAGACTCAGGGTTAGACTCAGGGTTAGGGTTAGACTCAGGGTTAGACGCAGGGTTAGACTCAGGTTAGGCTCAGGGTTGAACTCAGGGTTAGGGTTAGACTCAGGGTAGACTCAGGGTTAGACCTAGGGTTAGACTCAGGGTTAAGACTCAGGGTTAGGGTTAGACTCA